>NW_027114575.1:397805-408053 GCF_000696795.3 Halyomorpha halys
TACCTTAGTTACTTATTTAATTATGTACCATAGGTCTTTCGTAATACATAAAATGATTTCTTCTCTAGGACTACATCTTCGATAGCTTGTTAGAGGGATATATAAGAAATTTTCAGAGACCTTTATTTGAATTATGGTTGCAAATATAAATACAATTATCATTCTATATCTTTTATAAATGATAATTAAAGATACATAATACGTAACATACTCAGTTATGTTTGTTAGAACATCGGTCGTGGAAGACCATATTAAAATTCAGCAAAACCCAGTATACCAAACTTTGTAGATATGACACTCTCGCTATGCTTTCATAAAAATTTTATGTTTAAAATTGCTACTGATTGGTAATATATCCTAGAGAATATACCATAGTTTTAGGAAAAAACAGTGTCGAAACAAAATGTTTTTATATGCAATGACAGTTATATTTTAATATACAGTGTAACATTAAAATTGGAAAATAATACGCGTATTTAAAAAAAAATATGTCCTTTTTATTATTATTAAAAAAATAGGGAAATCAAACAAGATATATTTATCTGCATCCAATTTCGAGGAAAAGTAATTAGTACTCCTCATAATTAAAACTCAATTTAATCAGTACATAATTATTGAAATTTATTTATAACCAATCAGAATAATTTTATTATAATTTGTCGTTAATTAATCGTCGATATTAAGGAAATAATTTTTTTAAATCTCCAGATATCCATTAGAAAAAGGGCAGAAGCTGTTCAGATCGAAACCTGTTTTATTTTTTCATGTTTCATGAATAATTTATCTTTGTGTTAATAAGGAAATGATTTTATGGATTGTTGTTAGTTATTACATTAATTTGAATTTTTTTTTCGATTTCGCGTCGTATTCTCATGGTATAATTGTAATTACCTTCTTTTTTTTTTCAATACCAGATAACTATCTATTCTAATTATTACTTGATCAATTGATTTTTGACGAAAAATACTTGAATTTTTTTTTTTTTTTTTTTTGACAGCCATTAATAGGCAATTAAGAGAAATTGCAATTGTCATATGGAATATCAGTAGAATCATAAAATTTTTCTGAAAATTAATTTTTAGTAGAATAACTCCAAGAAAAACTCACGTTACTCCCAGTTAAAAAAAAAAAAAACTCTCTATCCGATCTATATACTCAAATTCCAGACACTTAGCATCAATTCCAAAAAGGGTCCTACCATTACCCCTAACCTCTCAAGTATGTTCTTAAATAAATTCTTTTAGAGAAAGGTTACATTTAATCCATTTGCTTTTGGTTTTGGAAAAGTATTTTTTTTTTTCACCGACTTCTTATGAGAACGATATTTACATTAAAGGGTGCCCGAAATCCTGTATTTGAATTTGGAGTGCACTTCTAAATTCATTTATTTCATTCAAAGTTCACATGAAAAAATCATGTGTTTATGTACTGTTAGAACTAATTTCATTTGTAAATAAATATCCGAATATGCCTTTAATACAACATTTATGACATATGTATGTATTCATGATATATTATAGATTATATACATAAGTGTTCATTTTATGACTAATGTTTTTCCTACATTGTATTTTCAGGAACTTCTAAATTTCATGGTTTTTGCTTGTGTGACTCACAAAAATTAAAATAATATTCTATGCATTTTTGTCTCATGACCCGATATAACTATAGTTAGTTGTTTTCAGCTTTAGATCACCTGTAATATAATTTTAAGAAGTAATGCAATGATAGCTTAAAGTCTCATGAATTTTATTACTGCTATTAATTGCAGTATTTCTTAATTTTAAAAACAGAAACTTGACCCTTAAATGCTTATACACTTTTCATCTTTGTCAACGTTTTGGGTTGTTTATTTTTTGGGCTGGATATTTCTATTTATTTAGTTTATTATTATTAATCTGCATGCTTGTGCATATGTATTATTATTAAACAGATCTATATATATATATATATATACAAATTCAGCCTTAATCTTTTCACTAGCATCTCATATATTACCATTATAAATAGTATTTAAACTATGATCTTAATGTTATTTCATTTTGCTTCCTGAAAACTTTTAAATGTTTGCCAGACAAATAATTATAATGTGTGAACCATGTATCAGAATACTCATATTCCTGATTCATCTTATTAACATTACTATAAATTACTCAAAAAATTCTCTATTACTTATTAATTACCGTATTATTTAAATTTTGAATAATTATAATACAAGATCAAATAATTGTCTATTATCTGTTACTCTTTTTTAATTTATGTCAGACTGAGGCTTCCTCTCCTAATTTATACATTTGATGGGTTTATTACGAATTTCTCCCCGACTTTTCAACCGCATCTGCCAAAATCTAACGTACGTGCTCAGAGGTTTAAAATTTATATCATGATAGTCCGACATCAAATTTTGATTTTCACTTTGTACGATACTAGTTTTATTTTATTTTTTTAAAATGTGAAAATGAACTTGTTAAAATACTCTATAAACATTATTAATGAACGATAGGAAATATTGAATAAGACATATATCAATATTTTGGTGTTCTTTGATGACCGCATTATCGTATCTCAGGATGGAGAGGATATTAACTGCATGCAAAGGATTGTTATAGATTCATATGAGAAGTCTGGTTGAATATGATAACGAATTTCCTCGGAACACGTGTAGGAGATTTAAACATAGAGAATATTAATATTATAACAGTACAGGAGTAAAAATATCATCCGTCAATATAAACAGTGAAGTCACTGTCCCCAGTGTCATACATAACGGAAAATTAGAAAAGACAAGGCATAGCATAACTACGTCCTAAGGATCTCTAACATTTTTCAAAGTAAGAGATTGACCGATGGATCTATTTCAAGTCCAAACATAGAGTTACAAGTCTCTTCAAACATAGAGAACGTCAGTGGCTTACTTCATAATAGTGTATATTTCAACTAATTTTTGGAATAATACAATTAAAGATTTTCTCTTTGAGGAAAATAACTTCTCAATTATTTTACTAAAATAGAGAGCTCTTAATTATATTTTTCCTAAAGTTAATGGAAAAGTACTCAACACAACAATGAAGTAAGCCATCGCTGTGTTGTTAAAGCCATTAATATTCCAGATGGAATATTAATATGATCTTTCTAGATGGAATATTGATAAAGGTAAACAGGAACATCCTACCCTGGAAAGGAAAGTTCAATCTGATTTTTGCAAGTCAATGAATAACATCTTGGGTTACTCAATAACTCAATAAGGAATAAATTGAAAATATGAAGTAGGGAAAACCTTGAAATGGTATGATATCAGAGAAAATCTATACTAGATTGAGATAAATGAAGAAATATATTTAAACATATTTAGGTTAAGGAAAGCCATCAATTAATGAAACTAAAGTAAAATTAATTTAAATAGCTAGATATACCTATCTAACATTATATTTACTAACATTTATCAATACCTAGTACTAATACCTAAGTTACTAACGTTTATTAATGCTTTTATTATATTAATATAATTTATTAAACTCAGCATTTATTTGTTGCTACTTGGGTAACATAATATTTACTGACATTTTTAATAAATTTATACTTAAAATCAATCTTTTATAATTCCTGTTGTGCCTTTAGGTTATTTATATTTCTTCCGAATATTAATAGAGCTCCTCCAAAAAAAAAGCAGTATGCAAAAATTTTATAGAATTTATATTTCATAACTTATTACTTATTAATATTTTATTCTTTGAACATCCAATGTTCAATTTTTGAGTTTTCCTTATTTTAAATAAGTAATCTTCTTACCGTATCTTCTAATATATTTTTTATTAAACACCCTTTTATACATAATTCATTATTTCCATCGTGTCGTAGTTAGTTTTTTGACAATTTTCTATTTAGTTATTTAAAATTTAAAAAACAAACAAACAGCATTTAACATTATAATTATAATGGTCGTAATGAATAATAAACTCCAAATGATTATCAGGGCATTTGATAATACACTTAAAAATAATAATCTGTTAGGAAATCATGTAAGTCAACTGAAAAACATTAACACCAATGATTTAGGTTTTGAACTCCAACAGTAAAGTGAATTAGTAATACCAACTAAAAACCTTCGAGTTTGCTAAGCCTTTTATTTATTAAAAGTACAATGTCTTAAAATTATTTTTGTCATTATATTTCCAATTGAATGATCCTAAAGTGAAAATTGTTTTTTAATACTTGTTGTTTCTAATATATATATATATAATATTTTTTTGAAAATACAAAAACAAAGGGTTAAAGGATTTTTATTGTACCGATTTTTCAAACCATCAGATATAATGGTGTTGATCAAATATAATTATTGTTTCCATCAACATTATTTAAGTATTAAAACATATTTAACTAAATGTTTAAAAATAATATAAATTTTGTTTGAATTTAATTTTGTTTTATTATTGAATTACGAGCTATTAAATCTACCTTCTTTCCCGTTCGTGTTCAACCTAAAAATATAAGTAATATTTTTATCATGAGTACCGGGCATTTATTCTTTATTCTTTATCTTTATTTCCCACTTGGAGGCCTTCACCTTCTGAAATGAAATAGAAATTCTAATTGGTCCCTTCAAATAGTATTGTCTTAATTTTATTTATTGAAATTAGAAATAGGGAACATTCGAAACTGAATATTGTTTAAATAAGATATAAACATAGGTCACACCAATTCTCAGTTTTAGCCAATTTTACAGTGTTGCTTGTTATAATTAATTTTTCTTTTCAAACATTCTGTAACTAGCTATTATTAAATGTTTTAAATGTAAAATAAGTCTGCCTCTAAAAGAAAAAATACAAACTGAAAGCTATTTTGAGTTATTTTTTTATTACATATATTTTCAGACGGCTAAATTTAAAGGTATTTTTATATATATTTTTTCGTTTCCCCAATTTTAAAGCAGAATGAAATCATAATTTAACTTTCTATTTCCAACGGCGAAAACTCCCCGACAGCCAGACGACTACTGCGGGTAAGACAGTAGCCCGCGACGACGGCCAGGAATCCGCACGCCCCGACCTTTGGATGTCCTTCCCTCATCGACGGACCATACTGATGAGGGCGTGGGACCAGGGAGTATATTCACGGCGCGCCTCGAACACCATGTGCCGAATAGCAGATCGGCGAGTTGATGTAAACAGGAGACTGCCTCGCTGGTTTCATATTCTATTTAGGGGTAACGGTAACTCATTAACTATATGCAGATGTATGTAGTCGCGCAGGACATTCCAGGGCGTTGGGTGGTCGCTTTGTGACATAGTATGCTAAAGAATGACGATCTGCACATTCAGCAACTCACTAGCTTTGATATATATTTTCTAAACATTTTTTAAAACATACCAAAAGTTATTATACTGCAAGAGCCAGATGCATATGAGTTATCCAGTCCATTGAACAAATATCTGAAAATAATTTTAAATAATTAGTTTCTATCACACTCAACATGGAAACGCATTTCTGTTGATCCTGTATCTCTTTCTAATTAACTAATTAATGTAATAATATGACGAATAAGATTATATTTTATTCTTTTAACTTAAACTTCCACACAGTGCATCCTGGCGAAAACGTTATTGTATAAGAAATTTAAGGAAATGATTGCCATAATTTATCAACTCGGCCGAGTAAACAAAACTAAAATTATTTTTTTTAATTTTGTCAGAACTTTAGGTACAGTACACGTACTATACACGAATCCAAACTTGCCATAGAAATGCATTTCTGGTTGACGTAAAATAGTTAAATACAGCTTATCAGTATGATATAATTACAATTTGAAAATTTAGATTTCTTTTGATTTTTCAACTGTAAATCCAAAATCTTATTGAAAAAATATAATAAACAAATTTGAGAAAATTTACTGCTAAGAAACCTTAATTTGGTGTTAATTTTGGATACCTCATTTTAAAGAAAAATTGTGGTGAATTGAATATATCAGAATTCGATTTAGCAGAATGAACACGTGCCAGATCTTTATCCTAAAACAGATAGTTAAAAAACCAGAGGAAGTAGATCAAAATGTTCACGCCTTATTAGTCGATTTAAAAGCTGCTTATGATTCCGTAGACAGAAACTGTCTGACTGAACTTGGAGAAGTCCCGGGAAGTTGGAAAGATTGACAAAAGGTCGTACAAATGAACCCAAATGCTGAGTTCTGATTCAAGGGGAAGTAAACTGAAATGAAAAGGCCTGTGTGGATGGTAAATCGTTTCAGAAAGGAGACAGCTTAAAATACCTCTTCTCCACAATTACATAAATAAATTATCAACTAACTAAGACTGCTCAGCGTATTACAACTGCAAATAGAGCCTTCTTCTTTTTGTCATGAGAATTGAAATCCTGAAAAATCTCTACAACTCTTAACGTAATGTTGTACGATCCCAGGATAAAGCCAGAAAAATAAAACAACTTATAAAGCAGAATCGAGAGATTTGAAAGAAAAGACCTTCGAAATATTACAAGACCGATCCAGGAACAGAACTTTAACACCCGGAAGAGGAGAACTATATATTATAGCTTTTTTAAAAATATAGATGATTAACGTAATTATTATCATTTCAATTATTTTAAAACACCATGTATCCAACTTCCATGGTAAAATGCTTTCCCGTGTCACTACCTCCAATAGTTATTCTATTCTCTCGACCACAAATCCTACTTATTGGCCTACATCCCTCAAAAAACGCCCTGATATCCTCGACATATTCATCACCTCCATCAACAATGGCTTGGGTTAATACCTGAATGACCTTTCATCAGACCATAGACTAGTTATACTTTTTTTACAATCAAACTTCGTATCTAAGCCCTCTTCTCCTTCATTAATTAAATGAAGAGTTGACTGGGACAAATTTATATGAGACTTAGAAAACAAACTAGACTTGAACATTCAACTGAATACAAAACAAGACATTGACGGAGCTATTGAAAAGCTCACATCATCAATAAGAAGAACTATAATTGACAACACATCGAATATTAAAATTAATAACTGTAAACAAACTAACCTGCCACAGCATATTCGTATTTTATTAAGAAAAAAATGCAGACCAAGATCGAAGTGGCATAGGACCAGATGTCCAACTGACAAAACGTATCACACCAAACTGACTAACAAACTAAAAGCAGAAATTAGTAAATTCAAAATTCAAAATTCAAATTTAATCAATACTACAGAAAATCATACTTCTGACAAACAGTATGGAGAACCACTAAGATGTAGCTGAATGTCAATGATTTTAACTGTCTGCTTCTCACAAAATCCCAAACCTTGACCAGAACTAACGAATGAAAATCGAAAAGAATCGGATAACATCTTTTTAAAACCTTTATTCTGCGTCCTTATATTTTTAACCCAAATCACCTTGAATGTACTGAAGCAGAACTAAATATTCCATAACAAATGACCCTACCACCTCAAGCATTTTATCCTTCAAAAATAACCAGTGTCATTCAAAGATTACCTACCAGCAAGGCTTCTGGATACGATCTAATAACCTCCCACATCCTACCTAAAACTTCTTCCTCAAAAGGCTATCCAATTTCTAACCTAATTACATAACACCGTACTCTGTTCCTCATATTTTTCTGACCTTTAATTATGTATAGTCAAAATGATATCCAAATCCTAAAAGCCTCCAGAATACCCATTCCTTTAACGCCCTACTTTGTATTACCAATCATGGGCAAACTTTTTAAACGACTATAACCTGTCCTTTATTCCAATAAAATAATCCCTGAATATCAGTTTGGATTCCGAACATCTCACTCCACCATCCAGCAATGTCATCTTGTAGTGGACGTTGTTTCGTCTTCTTTGGAGCTCGAAATGTACTGCGCGGTAGTCTTTCTCGATAAAGAATAGGCTTTTGATCGAATCTGGTACCCGAGTCTGCTTTACAAACTCCCTAAATTCCTACCTCCTACATACTTTCTCGTAATTAACATGATTCTTATTCATCCTTCTTCTCTCGGTCTGCTAGTGTTGATCAAGGTAGTATCATCGGTTTCATTCTCTACACAGTCTATACAACTGACATCCAAATCAAACCTAACACTATCCTCACGACGTATGCCGACGACAAATATGTACTCGCAGTTAATAATTACCCAAAACCCTCCATTTCCATATCACAATCTTTGAAGAATGCTTCTGAAATTGGAGGATAAAAATAACTCCCAACAAATCTCATTAAATCACCTTTACTCTTCGTAGTAAACCTTCCGACTGAACTACTTTTACAGTTTACTTTAATAATGTTACTCTTACGGATAGAATAGATTCGCTACCTTCATCACCATGAAAAAAATATGTTGGAAGATTATTGATTGACCGTGTGTGAAGATGAAAGGAATATGGTCCGGGTGCGGTCAAGAAAAACTCAAATAGTAGAAATATACTAATTTAATGAGCCAACGTTTCGCCCCACGTTGCAGGGCTTCTTCAGGGCTGGAACAAAAAATATGTTGTTTAACTACGCGTCTAAAATGCTTAATTTTGCTAAAATTCTTCTTAATCAAAAAATCAGGCCAGCCTAAATTCTTCCCGGGAAAATCCTGAACATTTAACAAAATGTCCCATAACAATCGGATGATAGGTGTGGCATAAAGTACGAACAAACAAAAATTCATTTTTCTATATTAGATTAAATTTTGAAAATAGAAACAGCCAACACTATTATTATAATAATTAACTAAAATATTGCAAATTACAAGCAATAAATGGATTATTTATATAACATCTGTCAATGTGTTTTAGTCCTACGAAATGCCATCACATTTTTAAAAATATAAAATTGATTAAAAGAACATCTTGCCAGAAAAAAGAAAAGATGTTCAACTGGAAATTATAAAATTTACAAAAAAAAGTAGTTGGGTGTGAATAGAATGTCAGAATATCTGAAAACACATAAACTTTGATTACCTTTTTTTAGAAGTTTTAGGATTAAAAATGTATTAAAGTGATGCTAATCTTCTTTTATTATATCTTACTTTCTGTAATATATGTTGAAGATAATGAACTATTTTAACTAACCAGCTTATTTTTCTTTAAATGTTTCAATATTATTATTTAAAATATTGAATATACAATAATAATCCTACCGCTAACAAACAAGAACCACGCAAGTGATAAAGTCTGTCAATGCATCGCATCAGTCAAACTGTAAATTTATAATTCAATTACATTTTAAAATCCCTAACTAATTAACTTCCTGTGCCGCCATAGCACGATTCCACGTAAAAAAATATTTTTTTCTGTTTTGTATTGTTCATCCTAATTATTCAGACTGACATACAACTGGTTAAAAAGATAAAAGTATCTAAAAAAGCTTGGGATAAAATAAAAAATAAATGAAATGTATTTTATAAATTCGGATCTTTTTAAAAGTATAAAGTGCAAATATATGTTTGATTTCTGAGTTAGGTCCGAGAATTGCTTTCTGTAAATATTTAAAAACGGCTAATTCAATATAGCACGATTTCGACAAAGTATTAAGAACCTTAATCATTTAAAATCACATAAAATAAGATCATACAACAATTTTTCTATTAACCCCGTATCTGAATGAAATTTTAAATATTGCTTTCCAAAACAGCACATTTATTTTTAACTTAAGTTTTCGCACCCATCTTTTATTTTTCTTTATTTAAAGTAATACCACTTCCTTCTGAATTAAAGAATAATTATAACCAACAACTACAAACTGAAAAATTGTCTCTAATAATTATTTAGTAATTAATATTAATAATTACTAACATTAATTTAAAAACTACATTAAGCACGAATTGTGGCATGATTAATTATAATTTAAATGTTCTGTTCAAGTAGAATCCGACTTTCGGAAATATTCCAGTATAAATTTAGTGTATGATATATTAAAAAAATTTAAATAGTGTTTTTTAAATAATATATTCACCTGAAGAAGATTAAAATACCAACAGTTCATAATATCAAAAAAATTGACAACATATCACTTTTCCGAACCAGTGTAAATCAAATTTCAAATTTTAAGGTCACCACCTAAAAGTCCCTCCCGGGGCAGCCCCTGATTGATGTTAGTTGGTCATCTCATTTCACACTGGACTACGATCTTAGGATAATGAATCTAAAATATGGTATTGCCAATTAACATAAGACTACATGTAATAAATACTTCCAAAATAATAAATGTTTCCAGCAAGAATGATTTAAACAAAAGCTACCCCTCCCCCCTCCAAAAA
>NW_027114575.1:413743-458277 GCF_000696795.3 Halyomorpha halys
AAATTCATGATTTTATTTTTATTTTTATTTTGCCTTAGTTTTAGTTTGTAATAAGCGATTATGAGAAGTTTCTATCTTTTGCTTTCTTTATTGTATATACTTTATTGTAAATAGTTATTCTCGATGTATTTTATATTAATTTATTGTATAGTTAAAGTTTACGAGGATTGTTCGTAAACTGGTGGGGGGGAGTTACAGCCTCAGTCAGCTGTTACTTCGATGTCAGCTGACTGAGGAGATCAGCTGATCGCATGTATATAAAGAGATGTACCGAACCCAATAAAGATAGTATGTTACAGCAGTTCACACGTGTTACATCTTGTTCCTTCTTCTCTTTTTTGACATTTGACTTTCGGCGATACTTAACTTATATATATATATATATATATGCAAATAAATAAATAAAAAGATCAAATATATTCATGCAAATATTACTTTACAAAATATGTTAAGCTCTTTTATAATCGTGTGTAAAAAAGGATTTTCTGCAGTTCCCAATATCTTTTATTAATGGTTTATCAGAAAATGTTGTTATGATGAAATATTTATAAGTTTGTGTTAAAAAATTTGTTTTCACGGGAGCTGCAAGTCATAGAACATTGTGTTTACCATTTTAATGTAATTGTTTGATATTCTCTTATATAAATTTTGACTTCGTTTCTTTTCTTAAATTATGCATATTGAACTCCAAACGTGTGAGCCATACGCGAACTGTAAGCCACAAAGAAATAATTTATTTATGGAACTTGACATAATTTTTTTATTAAAATATGGGAACATCAAAAAACTTTTTTTTTTTGTTAATCTTTATCTCCCTTCCTATTGGTATGTTCTTTGAATGAATTTTGACGAAGAAATGAGGGTTGAATTGATAAAATGGTATTATTTAATTGGTGATAGTTGTAAAAAAGTGTGGCTTCAGATTTGGTTGAATCGATTTTTAACTTCCATTATATGTAATATTTATTTTTATTTTGTTGTAGGGCCATTACTATTATGCTCATTTCAAGGGTAAAGAGCTGCATCGTCGGTGTATAATGGTGTATTGGGAAGTGCATATTAATTAATGAGTATATTAAATATTCCATATATATTTTTCTACAACCAACATTCTAATTCTTACCCCCTGTATCTGAGGAGCATATTGCAAACCAAATAAAATAAGTAGGAAATATACTTTATATGCGTGTAAAAAATAAAATAACACTTTTTTTCTGAACAAAAATGGTCTTGAAGCTCATACATAGAAGCAGCATTTAGGATAATATACGCCGCAACTACAAATTGCCATTCATCGACTTCCGGCTAGTATACAGATGCAGATGCCCCGGATATTAAGGACATAATTTCCTCCCGTTCAAACATAAATTGTTCATTACGCCATAACTATTGTTGTGTATCCTGTCAACAGCAAGCCATATCATTGAGTCCTCTTTATAGTAACTCTATAGACTCTTTATAGTGTTCTATATAGACTGCATTACCAGTGCCCAGTGTAGACGGCTGATCGAATAGCGATTTTGCAAATCCGGTTTACATTGAATGGGATTTACAGGCAGGCCTAGCTGAAACCCAATATGGGCCACCAGTCAGTGCCTCCTGCATTAGGGGTATTACACCGGCACAATAGCTTATGTGGGTTTATTTTTTGGGATTCGTTTTGTATTTACTGTTTGGTAAAGGATATTGTTTACGAATATCCTTTCTTAGAAAAGCGCCATTATATTAGACAAATGAAGATACTAAATTATCAATTTAATTTTAATCGGATGATCATAATATAAACAATGGTTTTCTTTATTTTACAAAATATCTCTAGAACAATAATTACTATTGGTTTGTCAAACATGAAATGTTCGCATTTAGAAATAAGAAGTAAATAAAAAACTGACAATGAAATACAATATATTGTTTTAAAATATATTTAACATATTTTTCAGCACACTTTTTCCAATGACTAACAGGTTTTCTAATGTAGATTTCAAATAATGAGGTGTAGATAGTTGATCGTAGACTGATAAGTCGAGATGGTCGGGGTGTGAGGTCAGCTAAAAAACACAAATAAACAAAAAAAATTTATTCATACCGACGTTTCACCTGAGTTTCAGATCTTCATCAGGACTTCAAAAACGAAAAGTGGATACAACCATCATTCAAAGAAACATAAAATTGAAAAGAAATCAAAAATAAAAAAAATTGGAAGTATAAGTAACAATGAATTGAATAATAAAAAATAGTTGATTGATAACAATGGAATTAGACAGTAGCAGATTGATATCAATGAAAGAATCACATAGTTCTCTGACTGTTTTATTGGGATTTTCTTTCACAACTTCCCTAAGAACGTAGCCCTCGATTGATGTCAGAGGCCGTCCAAGGTCATTTATTCTGAAGAAATTTAAAAAACCAACGACCGAAAGGTTCTATTGGTATGGCTAATCTCTTAGGTTAAAGCTCTTAGGTCCCTTTGCCTAAAGTTTTATTGATATTTCTGACAGTGAGGTAAGCGGAATGACCAAGTTTTAAACAATAAAAAATCAAAGCTGGTTTGGAGAAAAAAAGAAACTTTAAAAACCGTTTGTTAATAGAGGAATAACAATTGTTCATTTCAGATAGTAAATCATTTATTTGAAGTTTCTTAAAGAACTAATAATATTTCATAGATTAACCATAAAATAAATATCCTAATGTTCTTCGATATACACGTCCAACGGTCCTAAACAATAGAAATATTGTCTTACTATATGCTTAGAATATAGTTAAATTATTGTAAATCGCATTTGCAAAAGAGCATTTTATGACCTATCGAGGTACAGGGGTCTGCAGCAATTCGATAACTTTCGATACACTAATGGACCTACAGTGAACCAGTTTGGTCTCAAATTGTAAATCCATCAATCTGCTTTATTAAAATATTTCCTGTATTATCAAAATGAGAAAACAAAAAAAAATGCGAAGTTTTCGCTCATGTATATTATTTCACATTCAGAAAATATATTAAATTTTTAAAAATTTACCATACTAATACAAAAATAGTAAAAGATATAAACAAATTTTTAAAAAATAAAGGTTGGGAATTTTTAGTTTACATGATTTATTTCTGATAACGAAATTGATGAAACTAGTTGACAGGGATTTTATTTTTACACATTAAAACTGTAATTATTGGCATAATACACTATTTTTTGGGGAATAATCTGGATCGTGATTGAGCTGATAAGTTAAATATACAAAATTAAAAAATGAAGAAACCTTAGTTTAAAAATAAAAACATTTAACATATTTACCGGTAAATCAAAACAAATAAAGAAGATAATAAAGATGTACGAAAATGAACAAAGGAAATAAACAGAAAATGAACACAGATAAATCGAAGAATTATCTAAACAAATAAAAGATTTTTGTCAGATGAGTGTTAAAATTGTGATAACTATTTAGCTAACAATTCCACTCAATTGAGAATAAATTAAAGAAATTCAACTTTGACTTTTTCTCGTAGCCAATATAATTGTTTTAATCTAACAGATATCATGAACGTAACATATGTCGTAGTTCCCTGAATATTGTCAAAATTAAAAAGTTTACTACCTTTTGACTGATCTTTTGAATTAATGTGACAGAAAAACATCTCACTTCACTTTTAAAAAACTATCATTAATAAGATCAGATATTATATTGCATTAAAAAAAAAGATTTTTTTGTTATCAATTTATATTTTTCTGGAAAATCTTTCTATTATGTTTATCTACACAAGTACGACTACTTAAAAAAAAAAGTAATTTAATTGTAAAATGTAAGAAAATCGCGTTTGCAACTTTTGTTATCTATCCTGATATATTTCACTGGTTTATAAAAGTTATAGTTGAATGGTTTAATTTAATTTCACTTTGTAAGTGTGTAACGGTTTCCAGTTCATCTGCGTTAAGTTTCTGAAGAAGTAACTGGTTGTGGAGAGCAAGCATCAGTTAGAAAAAAAGTAGATGTTACTCTGAAACTTAACGATATAGATTAGAAGCATCTCTAAACTTGGGTAAAGATTTATTGTTACGACTTGATTAAAGGCATTTGGGACACAGCACTTTTAAAAACTAAATGATTGTTTCTAATTTTTTTTTAGTACTGAAACTGACGTTTTTCAGAAATGAAGACGGTCATTTGTTTCATCACATGAAAACAAATATTTACTGGAATTTCTGAATGCATTTATGTATTTTTGCATGTGAAATTAAATTCATTGAGAAAAAAATGTTGTATATCAAATTAAAAAGCTTGCTCTATGCTACAAAAATAATGAGGGATTTTAATTTAATTTGGCAAGGAAATGCCAGAAGGAGGTTGTACGTATGACGAAGGATTTGCTGAAAAAGGCGATTCTATGGAAGGGCATATAAAAAATCGGATGGGATCTGATGTTTAATGAATGGATGGATGAACGAAGAGTAAGGAGATCAAATATATAGGTAGGTTTTTTTATTTTAAGAACTTGGAATAGGAAAACATCAAGGAGGTATTGCATTCAGAAGGTTGGATAGAGTCACTTCAACTCGGTATACCAGGGGGAGTCTTGTGTGCGCCTTGGAAACCCAAAGATGAAACTTAAGAAGCAATTCATGAGTCTCTTCAGTCTCAACCCTAAACCTGCAGATAGCCCTCCTTAGACCAAGGAACCGTAATCGAAGCGGGGGAAGACGAGGCCGCTGCAGCGGCCCAACTCATCGCTAACAAAATACGAGACATAAACATTCACATCAAAAAACTGACGCCGTCCCTTTCTCATACAAGAAAACTCCGAACAGAGCACCAAAACTCAACGAACAGACTGTAGAAACCAAGAAACATCTCACATACCTCGGCATGAAGCTAGAATCACACCTATCTTTCACTGCTTACATACAAAACAGAATACAAATCGTTGTGTCAACGTCATACCAACTCAAACACCTTATCTACTCACCAGGACTATCACTGAGACTCAAATTATTCATCTACAAAATAATACTACGACCATCACCCCTACACGGCGCACCACTACATTTTCTCTACCCAACAGCCCTGAAATCACTACAACAATACCAAAACAGTACACTACAGAAGATATGTCGAGGGACATCTCTGGAAAGACATAACATGACGCAGATTCATAACGAACTACAGCTAGAAACTGTACAACAACACATCATACGGAGACACATTGAATTCTTTCAATCACAGTCTCCCTGCTCATTTCAATCCAGTATTCCAGTCTATCACTCCATCCCCCCTTCCTGTGAGGTGGCAGGGCAGGACAGGTTCCAAAAACCCTATCAACATCACCTTATAACTCCATCTTCTGATGCACCCCCATCCCCTCCCCCACACTTCTTTTTCATTATTTCATATAAACAAAATTAAAGTTACTTTAAAGAAAGTTTTATATTATGTTGAGCATTTAAGCCCTTTCATACTGTAATTGGAGATAACATCTACCTGATATTGAATATTACTTGGTTGTACATTGTTATATAGATTTTAACAAAAAACCCTTTTTTTAAAAAAAAAAAAAAATATGAAAAATCGAACCTATAAGTCGCACTTTTTGCCAATAAAGTTTATTGAAGAAGTTACTATATTTATCCAAGCATAAAAACGTCTTAAATATATAATCACACACACACAAATACACTATTTTGCAATATTTGATTTTTTCGACTCTGAAGACCTGGGAATCGTTTATTTCCGTCAAACACTTTAATTGGAATTTTCGCACAATCACAATAATTTTCCTTATTATATATTCCATAAATAGGTTAGTGAAGGAAAAGGAAAAGTTAAACAATATTGAATCTTGGTTTCCCTTTATTGTATAACATTACATTCTGTCTTATATTTCGAACAATAGTAAAAAATATCTGAGCGCACGTTCAAATCATATATACAGAATAAATTAAATTATAAGAAAATAATAAATAGGGACAACAAAATTAAATTTAATAAAATATCATCTTTAACTCATTCATTCCTATAAAATTAAACTTAAAAAAAAAAACACATTATCATATACTAATATAAACATGTCCTATAAACTTATAATTTATTAATTTTGAATTATATTTTAATTTTTGTCTGATTTATAAGTTAATATTGAATTTATTGTTATGTTATTAATGTCATATTAACCGCATCTTCCGCTAAACTAGTGACATATCCGTCCTGACTAGGTTTGGATATCAAGATTCCACTTTAGTATGAAAACAAGCGCAATCATGTTGCCTGTTGATGAGTATTTGTGTCCATAAAAAAAAAAAAAAAAAAAAAAAATGTGAAAGGATATTGTGGATTTGTCTAAAGATTCTAGAATAGTGTTCCCTCATAAAAATAAAACAAATTAGGTACTGAATCTGATTTCCTTAAATCATTGTTATTCTAGTATTCGAATTGTGATCGGACATTAAGGGAATGGATATAGAGTGGGAAGTTATAAAGAAGAATATAACGGACTGGAGGTAGAGCTATTGAGACAGATAAGGGCAGATAGCCTTAGCTCCAATTGTGTAAGTTATCGACCTCAGCCGGCCAACTTCCTCCAGAAAGTGGTGAATTGCTACTCCAGGGACCTACCTCCTCTGTAGTGTCTCTGGAGAATAGCTCCAGTCGTAGGAGTCCTCTAATCGACCAATGAGAAGAATCGCTATCGGATTCACGGATCAATTTTGTCAGTATTCTAATAAACAAAGTATGGAGTTGAAGAATTATATTTAACAAACAAACAAAAAGTAATAAGAAATAGTTGTAAAATTATGAAAGTAACTATGAAGCAAAAAAAAAGATTTTTTGAAAGACTGTCGGTATCGCAAAAGAGAACTGCTTAAATATCTTTATTCTATCCACACTTAGTCAATAAGAACGTTAATATTTTTTTGTTCTGTCTTATCAATATAGCTAGTACTTAACCCTTAACTGAAGTTGTTATGAGTTGTCATTAGAATTCATTAAAAATATCTTCTTATTAGTAGATTGCGAATAAATAATCCATAAAACAAGAGTTAGTATCTAAACGGACAACGCTTCGCCAATTCAGGCATTATCGTAATGAAGAATACAAAAACAAAGACTACATAGAACAATTACATTAATAATTGTAATTGTACATCCCACTTCAACAGACTAACTAAATAGAGATAGTATAACATATATATATTATCATGGTATACGACTGTTGATGTGAAATGTGGTATTTTTAGTTAGTATTCATATTTGGGAATGCTTATATCAAAGTAATTGTAAGGTCTATTTTTAGTAAGAACTTTCGATTGTAAATATTACGACCTGCCTCCCATTGGAAATTAAGTAATATTGCTAATTGTACCCGTTGTACGTTTGCAGAAAAAAAAAAGAAAACAAGAAATTAGGCTGAATAACTGAAAAACTCAAAATAAATGAAGCTGAAACGAAATCGAACTTCAAAGTCACGGTCAATCCTGAAAACATGTACAATAGAGGAATCTCCAAACCACACTTGTTCCTCTACCTTTGTAGGGTTAAAGAAGACTCAACGTTTATTTTTCAACCAAATAGTGGAAGCCGCTGGATGCTAGGAAAGTGCACTCTATTAAATGCTATGCTGAATGACATATTGATTATAAAGAATTTGAACATTTTTCTAACTTAAAAAATTTATTACTCCTGTATACCATGATTAACTCCAAATGTTTTGCTTTCCTTGGAATAATCAGGTTTTTCCGGTTCAGGTGATTATAATAAAGTATAGATTTACAAGAATAGAAGGGAAGAAAATGTCATTTAAAGTATTGAAAATACACTGTTTCATATCTCAAATTTGTCTGAACCAAGTAGAGTCTAATTTATGGCATTATTATATGTATTGTAAATTGTAATTTGGATGGTATAAAACTTTTGACGTTGATCTTTTGAGCAACCTACATACTATGAAATATTTACTTGATTTTTGTGCTTCAAATCTTGTATTATGTATTATATATACATCATTATATTATATACCACGATTTTGTTGTATATATAATTTATATATTGATGGAAGGAAACAGTGTTCACTTTTTGTTTCAGTATACAAAAAAACAGGCAAAATTATTGAATTAAATCCAAAAAAATTCCATTTTGTAGAACTGTGTGCAAATAACCATTTACATAAAACTTCTCTCTGTTCTTATTATCATTATGCTATGAATGTATTTTGTTTATAATCGTTCTAGTTGGCTTGTGATCCTAAACTAAATCGCTTATGATTACGGAGGGTCAATGTAAATTAAGTAAATGACCGTTAAGCTAAATGAGCATTTCCATCTTTGTAAATGAGGTGAAAGAAAATAGATAATAATAAGAGCAAAAACGGAAATATACTAAAGGCAGTAAAGAACGAGGAGATAGGATCGACAAATATCTAAACGGCCGTCAATTTACATTAGAACCGAGCCACAGTAGCCCGGATCCCAGCCTAGCGGTGTCTCGTTAGTGCTAAAAAGGAGGCAACTCTAGAAAGTGGACCGAAGATGCAGCTGGCCATGGCAAGGAGATGGCACGACTGTCGCATTTGCATCCAGCCCAGATGTGTCTTTCCCACACAATCCGGGTTATCCTCTCATTAAGGCTATAAGAAACGGATCTTGTCGTCGGAGTTCATACCCATCGTAGGTAACTGATGGCTCTCCGGTTCCTGATGTAGTTCTCACATCTTGATAGTGGTCCAGATCTTGTACCTCTTGCGATTGATAGGCGGTGTTAACGTCCGAGGAGCGGTATACTCGCTAATTTATAGGTCATTCGAGGCGTAATTGGTGGAGGACCTGTGAATGACCATTCCACTTTTATTAATACAATCAAAATATAATTATATTCTTCAGCTACTATAAAGTTAAATAAAATGTTTAGAAATAAATAATATATATATAGAGAAAGACATCTTCATAACTCTAAACTCTTTTATAAAACAATCCACTTCAAACATCAGCAAAGGGCAGACCGCTTTTTCACACTACCATCAAAATATTCATTTCATTACCAATAATATTTTATGAGTGAATTAGTATCATAAAATTTGCCAAATAGTTATTACGCTATAATTTCACCTCAGTAGACAACATTGTTGGAATATAGTTCAACTAGCCCCTTGTAGCCAATGAATAAAGTGACCAGCGCATTTATGCACCAAAGCGGAGCAGTCTCATTCTTTCTTAAGTGAGGAAAGGACGTGCCGGAAATAAAAAATGCATATAGTCATATTTTCCCTATAATTTTATAAAATTAATAACTCTGTTGCTACACAATTCCATTACATATTTATATTTCTTATTCATCATTGGAAATACTTTGCCTTTTGCAATTTTGGTGAGAACTACAACATTGAATAAAAGTCCTGGCAATTCAATTAAAAAATAACATTATCCAAATCGATCCTTATGTAGTAACCCATAAATCAACAAACTAATAAATTCGGACCTTTTAAAAAAAATAACTATTTGTGCTGATGACGAATTTGACAAAAAAATAATACTAACGACAAAAGTCGCGTTCGACTACTGCATAAATCAATTTTTTTTTTTTTCAAATTATCGACTTCTTTGAAGAAATGTTATTCTGGTATTATATTATCATATAATTATGCCTCATCACTACATATTAGGAGAGAAAGACATTTATGCGTCCCACAGCATATCCTGGAGACCCCAGATCACATAGCCTAAAATTTGAACTGTCTGATCATATTACTGACGAGTGTGGCACGGACTCAAGATCCTATCTATACAGAAAGGATTCATCTAGGTGTTAACCATAGGCGTTCTTCCTACTATGCGAGGACATATCTGTCCTAGGAGTACTGAAGCGTTATCTGCAAGTGTCTTCTATTGTCCCCGACTGCAGCACCTTAGCGGTCACAGATCAAAGGGTTCTCAGCAGATTTGAGGCCGACAAAGACCCCACGGCTCAGCCATTGTTAGGGCCTATTGAAGAAATGAAAAAAAGAATTAAATATCCCCGCAGACAATATTGCTGGGCTCAGCTCAGAGGGTCCAGGTAGGGTATGGAAACAGCTTGCAGCAGTCAAAATATTTTTCACTTTGTCTCCGCATTGCATATTTATGAAAACTATCACTGAATCGTTCAACAATAGGCACTGAATTTAAGTGTTGTTTTTAATGCTGGAATAGAACTAAGGTAATATTTTCTTCGTTCACAAGAGCACATCCCTCATAGTGCCTTTTTCCGATTCACATTCATGTAAATAGATCTTTTTATCTTTACTATTTTAAAAGTTGTCTATAAAAAATTAATAATATCCACTGCTGAAAAATAAAGGGTTTTGACAATTTTTTTTTTTTTTATTTAAAATACTTTTTATTTATTGATAGATATTACAATCTGCCACTGGGCAATAGGTAATAGTGATGAATGATCACAAATAATAAACACATAATAAACAAAACAGAATAAATAAATGAATGGAAAAAAAAAAACTCTCCTAAAATATATACAAACAGAAGAATAAACAAAATGAACATAATCAAACTATGTGTATGAAAGAAATATAAAATAAACTAGTATAATCTATAGTCACATTTACACTCTAATATACAATATTTACACAATTGACGTGAGGATCTCTGAGCCCACTCTATCTCCCACGTGTGAGCTCAAATGATCCCAGCGCAGCCCTCTCACCGCATCACTGGTAGTGAGTCAGTGGAGGCTGAGCAAGTGCTCTAAAGCCTTTGACAAATTAAAATTATTCACCCAAACGTGCTTAGTTTATATCAAATTGTAAATTTCTTCCTGTCATATTAATGTTACAAGTCATTATTTTCGTATAAAAAATTAACTCATCTACATGAAATGCTCGCATAATAGTTATTTAATAACTTCTCCAAAATGGATATATTGGTAATTTTTCATTTTTTCTACACTACTTGATTATAGATATATATTTAGATTGTTTTTAAATTTAATTCTAACTTTATTTAAAATTTTAATTCTACCTTTTTTTTAGATTAATCATTGCAACATATTAATTTACAAGAAAATTTTTTTTTATTTACACTTTGTCCATGTTTATACTATTTAAACATTTTATATTAAATTATTCAATTGTAAAGCAGTGGACCTCAGTGATCAATCAGTTCCTTTAATTGCATGCCGTAGTTATTTTCTGAATAGATATTTCATTCTAACCCAACATCGAATAAAAAACTAGAACACTCCAGCCCTCCGATTGACCCCGGGACAGACACAGGCCAAATTGCCATGAAATGGGACAGGCGCTAAGAGATCTGCAATGGCCAGCAGATTGGCAGCCCCCCAAAGGATAGCCAGGATTCACTGCTCCCCGAGGCCTGCCATTCTCTGCAGAGTGAATATAGAATCAGGTTTCTCTTGCAAAAAAAACCAGAGCTCTACCTCAACCCTTACGGGATCGATGCCCTATCCTTTCGCACAATACTAAGTCCCCGGGGGTATGTGACAGGAGGATGAGGGGCCTAGGGCTGGAAATTAGACTGACTTACTTGTAGCAACTGTACTTAGGAATCCAATTATCACATTTTATGTAAGAAAGCTATATAATTTGTAATTACAAGAAACTAGAAGTTTCATAATTCAAAACTAAATACTACATTTATATCTTATAATATATTTACCTTCATTTACCTACTTATCTAATATATAATAAGGGGCAGTGCTGCTATCGTACAAAATTTCGGATTCGAGTTTTCGATGAAAATGATGAGTTCTTCCGAGCAAAAATAACCAAGTTTCGCAAAGTGATGTGTGTGAGTGTGCGTGTGTGTGTCTTAACAGAATAGCACAAAAATAGAAAGTCGTACAAAACTGATATTATTATTTCAAGCATAAATATCCTTGAGATGTAACAACTTTTACGATTAAATCGGCTGATTGGAATATCCACTCTATAGTAATGATTTTTCACATTTTTTCGATTTTCTCTAAAAGGACTCGGAAATTTTTATTGAACTCGGCATATCAATTTTTCAATTAAATGATTTTTAATATCAGATAAGTCTTATCCTCCTTAAACTAGTCTGACAGTGCTTAAATGACGAATTTCTAAAAAAAATCTCCTAAAGCACCTTTAATTTCATTTATTTGAACTAAAACTAACAGTTCCTATTGTTAGCAATAATAAAAAACGGAAAAATAAAAAGTATTAAAGAATTATATGAATAACTAGAGGAGGAAAAAAGAAAAATACAAACATTAGATTCGAACCGGAAAAGACGAAACCACCCAGGTTTTCATGATAGCATTACGGCTTCGTTATATTTTATCAAATGCAACAGTCTTGAAAGGACTTCATATAAAGTTAATATTTGTTATTTCGACCTCGAGATTTTTTTTAAATATCTTTATTGAGATTAACAACTGTACATAACAATACATTTAGTAAATTTGCTTTATGATGGAGTGATACAGGCGTGTAGAGAAACTTCTCATTGGTAGCACTCTAATAACCTTTTTACATTAGAAGGCTTCAAGACCATCTTCTTTTCAGGTGCCTCAGAGGATTGTCAACAATGGATAAAGAAGTAAGGTTAGAAACTAGTGGGTTTGGGTGGTTAGGGAGTTTATAATGGATGGAATGATATCTGGTTCGGCCTAGATCAGTTAAAATGGAACATTAACGTCTCTATGTATGGTTTTATTTGTGACAGAGTAAAGAGTATTGATGATTTTACGAAGGATTGTGGATTGTAAGGATTGGATACGAGAGGAATTCGAAGGTTTAGCGGAGCCATAAAGCTCAACTCCGTTTGTCCTGATAGGCCTTATTATAGTTGTGTAGATCAGTCTTTTGTAATGAATTGGAAGTTTAGACCGTTTGTCTAGTAAGTATTGCAATAGTCGGAATCGACGTGCAATCGTTTCAGTCTTGCGTCATTCATCAAGAGTTGTGATTGGAGAGTTTGAGAAAACCTAAAATAAAAATTTTAATAGTAACAGAATAATAAAAATTATTTGTACGTAATTTCCGCGCTCCCTGGTCATTAGCTTTTTTTTCGAAAATCACAAAAATAGTGTGACAAGAGGCCATCAATCTACACAAAACTTGGGGACTATCTAGAGTTGTAAGTGAAAGTTGTATGATGCGTGCATAGCACCAGATGTTCATATTTCAATATGAAATCAGTTTAAATGATTAACAGTTTTGGACCAAACAAAAAGAGACGAAAATCATCTTAAGATTATTATTTAACGATGTCAAAACAAATTCATAATTTTCTTAAATACTGGTAATTTTAATTGGTAATTGTTTTGCGAATTCGGTACAAAACTTATCAAGACTTTACTACAAAGCCGGTGTGACAAAGTCTGCTCAAAATGGAAAATTGGAGCAATGGATCATAATTGGAATCATCGGTATGAGCAATTTCTTTCAGCCATAGATAGGGGACATTTCAGAGAGGAACGAAAAAAAACTGGTTACGCCGATGTCTAGCATAAAACCTTTATGATTCGTTAATCTTTCAGAACGAAATAGAGTTAGAACAGTGTTAGTAAATAAGAAGAAATGATTTCGAGTAGGAAAGAATGGTTCCAGCTCAGTAGGACGTATTATATAAGTTATTTTCTTTTAAGTATGTTATTAATTTAAAACAGTTATTGCTATTTATTAATTAAAACCCAAATAAACGTAGGAGTTCCAAATATAATATTACATGTCATAATTTTATTTTAAATTACATTTATTAATTATAACAATTTTATTATTACATAGAATCCAAACATGTGAGATTTCAAATTTTATATAAAAATGTAGAATGCCCTTAAAATAAGTGAAAAGTAATATTTATTTTGAAATTTTAGTATCTTTCGAATGCTAAAATCGAAGAATTATCAAAAATTAATGCCGCAACTCTTTCTTCTAACTTGAGACAATAATGTTATTTAGTGGTCATCATAAAGACCTGATCAATCGATTACTGAGCCATAACTCAATAGTAGGGAAAGCATTCGATTACTTGACCTGGCCATAGAATGATCAGAGCCATGAAGAAAGGCTGAAGAAAGGAGTATCGACTCATGGTCCCCTGAGTGGAATCGTACATCACCCGCTCATCTCAGGTAATTGCCAACAATTCCCCACTTCCTTCCTTATGTCTGGATGAACTTCGGGCCGTCTTATTGATCTTTAAGTACATAGGTCATCCAGCTAGTTCTTTTGGACAATATCACCAGAGAGTTGAAATAAATAACTTGCATAGATTATATATTGTCTCATGGAGGTATGTACAAATTGATGACTCTCAATTAAATAATTTCTTCTAAGAAGGCACTAAAATGTCTTCAAACTTTTCAGAAACAAGAAAAAAAAACTTTTGATTAAAGTTATTCAATTTCAGATCCTGGGCAAAAGAGCAATCGTTAAGATAAATTACTGATTTATTGCTATGATTAATTTTTTCATTCCTCGCATCCGTTTTTATAGCACAAATCTTAGTGGTCAAAAATTACTTTTTTACACTGTATATAAACCATACTAAATTTGATGTTCAAGAGGGAAATGCTCTAAATGGAAATAGAATAAAAAAAACTATTACAAACATTGTTCACAGGAACTAAACATAAGGTATATAAAGGAACTCAGAAGCATCATTATAATCCTCAAATAGGATAAGAAGTTTTAATAATTTTATTTTTTAATAAGTATTTTATTAATTAGATGTGATCATTTTGGATGGTGAAGAAATAGTTTATGGTCATATATTGCTAGTTGGACATTAAAAAATCCTATATTTTCAATTCCATCATTGTGTAAAGAGTTGGAGTTTGTAAAACATATGTAAATTTAAAAATATATTTTACAGTGCTTATATTCTCATTCACGTTATAAGCAAATGAAAAATATTGTTTATTAGTTTTTAACATAACATATAATAAATATTTATTTGAGCGTGGGTAACTGTAATTAAAACCCTAATTTCTTTGATCCTTTACATTCAGCCTAGTTTATTTATTCTGTGACGTTTCAGCCTACAGTCTATTATCAAGGAGACAAATTAAAATTTGCATATTATGAACATATGATTCTCTTGCAAATAACATTAAGATTTCTTCTAATATACCTTATAATTCGATTTGTCATATTAATTAAAATTAGTTCTTCCCATTGCAAGTTGATTGCCCTAATCAAAAGTATTTAAAACAAAGAAATTTATGAAATTAATATCACAATAGTTTCTTTTAAAATTTTCTAAAATATCAATATTAATTATATAAAAAATTTAGAATTACACAAATTCACACTGATATCACAAAACCTACCACCAACAGGCTAGGACCCTGTTATCACCCAATTAAAGTCCTTCATTTAATTTATCTTTTATTTTTATTTATTTAATTAATTCTTTTTTTTACTTTTAAATTAACATAATTTAAACCCCATCCTTATGCATACATACATTTGTATAAATCAAGAAACTGAACCCATTCTTCTCATTTCTAACACCAACAATAATATATTAAATATTTACAATTTTTTTTTTTTTTATAATTTCCAATCAACTACAAACTGATTTTACTTAAAGTGGTTAAGACCTTTAAAATCTTATTTAAAATTTACAGTATATATAATATATTCTGAAATATTAATCCTTCTAAAAGTTTTTTCTTATTTAAATATGTTAACATTCTATAACAAAAAATATAACCAACAAATTTTTAAAAAACTTTTTTAAACTCATAATTTTTATTCTGATTTTTTCAACCATGTTATGTATTAATCTCAAGAGACAGGCAGACAATTAAGGCAGATTTTAAAGACCTTAATCACCATTATTCTGCAAATTTAAGTAAAATTAATATATAGTTAATTATTAATTGTTAAAAAAAATTAAAGATATTAAATAAATAATCAATAAGATCGTAAAAGGTGAATAAATAAAAAAATTAAAAATGTTAGAAATGAGATGAATGAATTACATTTTTTTATATCCAAATGTATTTTGGTTTTAGATTATATTAATTTAAAAGAAAAAATTAATTGATAAAAATAAAGGATAAAATAAATTAAGCACAGACTAGGTGAGTCCTAACCTGTAAAAGATGGTTTTTGTGATAATAGTTGCAATCAGTGTGAATTTGCGATTGCTGACTTGAGTAATTAGCTATCAATGTAAAAAACTAATTTTAATTAATGTGATAAATTAATTATATGAGTTTAAGAAAATACTAGTGTCATTTGCGAGTGAACTATATATATAGATATATATATATATATATATGTTAATAATATGCTAATTTTAGGTTGTCTTCTAGGCAAATGACCTGAGGGCCGAAACATAGTAACATAGTTGAGATTAAAGGATCAAAGGAATTTGAGTTTTAATTGAATGTACTATATATATATTAAACGATAATTTATATTTCGATATAATTTATAATAAACAACTGAATAATTTCTTAATTTTGAGGTAGGAAAAGTCGTAAAAGTAATGAAATTCAATTTTTTTAACAAGCAAAATGGTTGTCTTTTTTTTTCGCTTGAAAAAGGTTTGTTTCATTCTTAATTTAAGTACTTCAAATAACGCACTTTAGAAAGTCTTTATCCATTTTAGTGTATTATTATTTTACTAAAGCCATGAATCAAGTCTTTAAAGAAATAAATCGTTGTCGTAAATGCAGAATATTCTAATCATTTAGGAAAAATATTCCATATCTTTATAACAAATATTTGAAATTGTCTTATTTGATATTTTCAACAAAGGTATCGTGGGAACATATGGCCAAATAAAATAACTCTTTCCAGTTCCTGTACAATCCGAATTTAAAAGTCGGTTGAAAGAAAGAAATATAAAATAAGTAAAAAATAAGCCCAAAAATATACAGAAGGATACTTGAGTGGTGCAAAAAGTGGATTCTTGGTCGGTGCGGAAAGGTCTCCGATTTGTGAAGATGCCGCATGATGTAGTGGTCTCCGCTTTGGATTTATATTGCCTCTCTTCTGGACCTACTGGAATAAATCAAGATTAAAATTTCCAGCTCCAGCGGGTAGACAATGGGATATGAGGCCTGCTAATGAGCTGCCGGCCTTGGAATTCGGCATTCTGGTTCCGAAGGAGGGGGGTGACAATTTAGCACTCCTGTCGCCTAGGCTCTGCAGTCAGAGGTCTTGTTTTATCGCAGGGCATCTAAGGTGAAAGGTCAACAATATATTATTAGCAGTTCTATAAATAAGATATTATTTATTGGAGAGGAGAATTATTTTATAAAATGTTAATATCGCTTCTTTTCTTTAATATCGGCACTCCTGACCAATAAAAAAAGTTTTTTGATTTCATTTAGAATTGATCCTATTCCAAAGATAGCATCTAATTGAGTTGTTAAAACGTAACCCCAGACAACGGCACAATCAAAAATCAAAAACAAGTTTTTTTCTACTGATGTTCCACTTTTCAAGCAAAACAGTGATACAATACCATAATAATTTTCCAAAAGTTGATATGACTTGTGATAAAAAAATCCTCAATCGTATTACTAGCATAAATTAATAATTTTCCTTTCCACTTTCGTAAAATTCGTGAATCTAACAACTGTGGATAAGGCCTCCTATCTAATAAGATCTCGAAAAAATCTTATTAAATGAAATATATAACAGAAACGGCGATAATTTAGCCTTCGTAATATATAAAAAAAGATAACTTTAATGAGAAATAAAGGAATTGTTAAGAATGTGAAACAACTGTAGTAAAATTATTTAATTCCTACCTACTGTGTTAATATTCCAAAGTAAGAACTAACAAAGTTGGCCTCTATCTTTACTGGAGCACGATGAGATTGAGTGATCTTTTTTTTTCTTTCTCGTTGGTTCGAACAAAATTACCTTAAGTAAACTAGCTGATAGAGATATAAAGGAATTCAATATATCAAATCACAAAGTCAGCATTAAATTTTAAGGAAATAGAAGTACGTTGTTGTTAACTAAAACATTCAATTATACTGTGTCCATTGCCATGAGACCATCCTGAAAAGGCGATGCCCTCGACTACCATTGGCCCAGCTGTGGAAGAAGAAACTAAAATAGAAGCAAAAGAAAAATGTGAAGATCCATTGTTGTGAGAAGGCAGATTAGGGAAGTCACGGGTTGTGGTTTGACAAACCGTGCAGAAATCTGAGGCCAATAACTTCGCTAGATTGTCACAACTCAAATTCTGAAATAACGATTGACAGATACTGGAAATCATGTAGACATTTTGATTTCTTTAAAATATAATATCATAGAAATATTTTGTTTGTATACAAAGATTTCCTACTGTATCAGGTGTGTCGCCTTTTTGTTAATGGTTCAAAAGTATGTATTTAAAAAAAAAAAATGTATAATTATTCTGTTAACAGATTTTTTAAAAATAATCATCTTGGAATACGACATTTTTTTCAAACGAATATCTCCAGTTTCCTGATCATTTTAAAAAATAAATGATAAATTAATTTAAGTGGATATAGAATTGATTATTTTTCCACTTCTAAATTTTAATATTAAAATTGTTTAAATAGAATTATATTTGTTAATGTATGCAATAAAATTTATAACGTATAGAATAAATATTTAATAAAAAATTACTTATTTCTAGGCACAAAGATACCAAGATTTCCTGTGATCTTTACGAATGATCCTCCCAAAAATAAATTCAGTGACTACTACTTCTTGAAATATTTAATTAGCTGTTTCATCCAAGTGACAGCCTTAGACAGCATTAAGTATGAGTGCTCAGTAGATATCTTGATATAGAAAATAAAATTGATTAAGTGTATGTCGATAATTTTATTTATAATATTTCGTATTGAACATACAAATAAATAAAAATACATTGTATATGTTATATCTTTTGCATATCTTAATAATTATAAAAGTTAGAACAATATACGAAGATATGAAAAATTGATTAAATAATTACTACATATTAATAATGGCCAATATTTCAGAATATATCCTCATCAAACAGTATACGTTATTTTAGATGTATTCATGATGTGTTAAATGTAAAATGTTGTATGTTATGAGTATAAGATTGTAAGCAACCCTTTTTAAGGTCATTTTGCAAGTAAAATGCACAAGAGCGGATTTTCTGAGTCACTTACTTTATAACCTTTCCTTCCAAAACTTCATGTTATTGTTTCTTTCTTTAAGTTTACAATTACATTTATTATATAATTACATTATATACAATTACATTATTATTATTGTCATCCATTGGTTTATTAGTTTTAAAACATCCAAAACAATACTAACACAATCAAAACACAAACTACGAGCAAGTAACCTAACAGGACAACAACTCAAATGGCGAAGAGCTCCGGTGTTCTGATGCATGACGTCATTCTCCATTTAACAGACCTAGTAACAGATTCTCAACCATGTTATATGGTTTTAACCTGTTTAAAGAAGGAAATATTTCTTCATTTAACATGTTTAAATGTTAATTGTTAAATGTTAAATGTTATTGTTAAAATGTTTTTCCATTTAACACGCTATAACATTTTAAACTAAAGATCACCTCTGGACTCAAATAGCTGCTGAAAGGATAGCTGATATGTAAAATTAAATATAACAGGTAACCTTTAAATACCAAAGGTATTAAAAGGTAAGACACAACACGAATTACTTTTTCTTTCTACACAGTAATGCACTACTAACTCACATTTATTTCTGTTTTAGAGGGTTTGGAAAAAAAAAAAAAAAAAAGATCATGAATACCCTTTTATACGCCAAGGGCTGCCAACCTGAAACGAAGTGTGGGGTAATTGGGGTACTATTTCAAGGAATTGATATCTGAGATGATAATTTTCATTTTATCGCATAATAACATTATGACTTTATAAGACTTTTCTAAGCACATCACAAATATTTTCTTTGTTATTTAAACCACTATTTCCTTTGTGTTTTTTCCGTAATACGGTGCTCGCCTAGGCCACACCTCAGTGTTGAATAATGAGAACTTTATTACTCACAATTGTAATTGACGTGTAATAAATATTATAAGCTTAGAAAATCTGAATTTTTTCAATTTTTATACCATCAGCTAAGTTCCTAAACACTATTCCTTAACACCCTGTTAACAGGGTGTTAAGCCTGTTAAAAAAACAAATCTTAAATGGAACTAAATGACCTCATTGAACAAATGATGCATAAAATAAAACTCCATAAAATATAATTACATTTCAGCTAACTCCATGGTTTTTGCATTGTTGGATAAACAAGTAATTACAATTAATAATTACAGTCGAATGTAACTGGGATTACTTTGGTCCCGCTAGTAATTGTAATATTGGATCATATTCAAATTACAGTTCCACATAGAGCTGAAATTATTATCAAAACTGTAATTTCATTTCATAGTTTCAAATTAAAGTAATTACTATTGTTTTTTGCCGACCTCTGAAATTTTACCTATTCTTTAAACCTTTCTCGGTCTAGTGGCGATGGATGTGATGATGTAAAATGGATTAGATGTTTCTTAGATTATTCGATAATATTAATACATGGTTTTAAATATTTTGAAATTGAATACTACCATTACATTATAGTGACAAAACCTTATTATTTTACATAAAACACTGTACAATTATTTTACAAAAAATTACTCAAAAATGTTATTGTAACTAACTAAGTAACTCTCTCTCTGTATTTATTGACATCACTCTTTTTTTTTTTCTTAAAATTTGAATAATCGTGTAAAAATTCAATTTTCTTGATAGAAATAGAATATACGACAATTTTTCAACAACATATATGTTTAAAAATTATCCTGCACTGTCACAATATGATTACGAGTAATATGATTTTTTTAAAAATTTATTATATAAACTTTTTGAACGTATTATGTTTTTAGTCAACCCTTTAGGGCTCCCAAGAAGCCCTCGACTCCCGAGGTCTGGATCTTGGCCCATCCCAACGGGGTTGCTTGCATTCAGCAATTTGCTTTTATATGGGTTTCATTCATTATGCAGTATGCTATTCCACGTTGTATAACCTCAATTGAAGTATAATGAAAACTGAACATTTCTTTTACATTCAGAGGATATTCTGTCTAACAGTCTTTTTTATTTTTAAACGTCTCCTCGAACGTACGAGATATCACATTTTTTAATAATAATTTTAGCCATTTATGACATCAACCATTTTTATGAATGCCAAACTGATTTAAACACAATCACGATCCTTCTCACAATTTGATTGAATCCTGCCTGACCTAGTGCAGCCCGTGTAGCAGTTCACTTGCGGAACACAAGAGAAATATAGTATCTCCTTTCCGCACTTGCACCAACATAAAACAGTCTCGATCCGTGATCTGCTCCAGATCGAGATACAATGGTTAATGGAAAGGAAATAGGCGGCGACCGACAAAGGTTTGTCACAGGGTGGGTATTATCCTGACATTTTTTCTTCTTGAGGACTCTCATGGAAGGACTTGTTGCGCACGTTACCTGAGCCTCATTTGTCCTCATCCTTTCTTTCTCCTCTATTATGTGAATGGTTGTTTGGCCCCTGGTGGCCGTTTTGCGGTGCGCAGCCAAAAAAGTATAACCAGCTAAATAAATATCGGTGCCACCACCTGCTAAAGATTCAGCCTGAAGGAAATTGAAACATTGAGCTAGAAAAAAATAACAAAAGTTTTTTCTAAGAGTTTATTATTAAATTTATAATATCCGAATTAAATATTACATATATGATATTATCCTTAACATTTTTATATTTCTTCCTCTATTTGCTTCCCATTTTCGGTTTTACTTACATTAATTTATTTATTATATCATTTTTTTTTAATTTTATCATTTTCTAATGTGCAAATATGGTATGATTGAGTACTTACTGGCCTAATATTTATTGCCTTTGGGTGTAACAAATTGAGTTATATTAATTATAGTTTTCTTTATATATACATATGGAATAAGTAATTGTTCGTATCATTTAAACTAGGTTTGTTATTTCTTTCAAATTCCACTATTTTATGCCAGTGAGAAAACCAGTGAGACTAAACATTTGAAAACTTAGAACAATTATCGGAGTATTATATAAATTTAATACGACGATGAAAAACATAGAGTTTGTCGTTTCATTCTATTTTAGGAATTTTAGATATATATTTTTTTATAACTCTACTAATATCAAATAAAAAAATATTAAAATTCTATTTTTAGGTTTATTTTTTATTCCAATAAATTATCATCGATACAATAAAAATAAATAAATAAATAGCTAGCTAACCCCACAATCCTTCTCTATTCCTAGATTCCAGCATATTTATAGATTAAATGAACACAATGGAGAGTTTGATATCGGTAATTATATTTAACTAAATATTCACCTACTCGTTATTTTAATTGTTTAGTTACATAGATTTGAAATACTCTTTTATTAAATTTAATGTTTATTGCAATGCTCTTTGATTCATAATGTTTGGGGTAACATTATTTGGTACGTATACTAACAAATATTTTAATTTTCCAGATCTGAAATGTTGATTCAGATAATTTTACTTTTGTAGTGTAAGGAATTCAGAGAGGGAATTCAGTGAATTTAGAGAATAGGATATATAATTTTTTAATGTAAAAAATCTTTTTTTTTATAATTTATTCAAACCACTTATTTAAAACAGTAAACAATATGTTAGGAATGAGGTGTTATAGCCGTGGACAGTCCGGTTTTATTATAGAGGTTATAAAATATTTTTAAAATTTTAAATTTAAATCTTTTAAAAGGGATTATGTAATTAAAATTCACTAGTCCTGAAACATATTGTGTTGGGGCCACATCCTAGTTGCCCTAGAGACACCCTTACACTATGCCCAGAATAAGCTGAGTTCTTTGGATAATTTATTTGAGTACTAACTATTGCGTTTGGTAGAGCGTGAAAACAGATAAATGATAAATTGAAATAAAATTTACTGCTTTACTGGAACAAGGTAAGGTAAGCACTAGTGTATTTATGAATAGTTAGTTTTGCACTTGTAACTGTCAATAAATGTTTCATAACACTGTTTGATATATTAGGTGAAATAAACACTATGTTTTCTGATTGACACACACAAAACTGTTAAGGTGAAAAGGAAGTAAAAATAACAACTGGTACACTAGGTAAGAAAAACAAAACACTACACTGCAGTAGTATTTGAGGTATTACCTCTGCGGTATATCACCAAATACGGTGAGTATGGAATTTATAGAATTGGGGTAATGGAATATAAGTGGCCTGAACAATTGATATAATAAAAATAAATAATATTTTATTTTCACTATTATTATATATTGAACCGTTTACTTCAGGTGTATTATCTATATTATAGGTTTATGAAAAAAGTTATACTGACTTTGGTCAAAATAAATGTGTTTTTCAGCTATGAAGTGAAGAAAAGTGAAATGAATAGTTATTTACAGTGTAACTGCTATATAACCGACACCCACGGTTGTTGCAATATAACAGTCATGCTCTTTAGACAGAAATTTCCGGTTAAAAGGGGTTAATATAAAAAGACACAAAAAATGAAATAATAGAATTATTGTCTTATTATATAAAATATTGTCTGTGATGATTCGTAAGTCTGAATTAAAAAATTAATGAATAAAAAAACTTGGCAAACTAAGGGAAGCACGCCGAAGAAGAAAAAAATAAAAATGAATAAAAGCATTTTAAAAAAACAAAGATTATTTGAGGAACAGCTCATAAAAAAAAAAGTTTTGTAGGACATGATTTTTTTTTTACTTCGGGAATGGGTCCAAGACGTTTTTATTACGATCTATTGATATTTGCCTTGCTATAAAATGGTATAAACATTTTTTTTAGAATTAAGATGAATCATAGCTTAAGAGCTGATATTTATTTTGTTTTCAACATTCACATTCGATAAAATTTAAAGTTAAATTCAAAGTAATTAGATTATGTTTAAGATCATATGATCCAATGTAATTTCTTACATGAAAACATTAGGTTTATATATGAAACTTATTAATTTTATATTGCCGTTTAATATTTTTCATAATTTAAATATTTATGTAGTTCAATAATATCAAGGGTTTTATTTATTTATTTTAAACCATATCGGCCTGGTGGGCCTTAAATAGTTAATACGACCGTTACATTATATATATATTTTTTTTAACAGTTGATTATGGGAGGGAGAGGTATAGTCTCGTACAAAAGACACCCCCAACAATATACAATGTTATAATTAAAAGGGAAAAAAAGATAAAATAAATAGATAAGAATAATGCTTCTTAATAAAAGAGAAAAGTAAAATTAATAAAAAAAAATAATGATATGTGTAAACTTGACAAAAGAAACAATTGCCCTCTAATGATAAAAAGAAACAAGTTAATTTGAAAAAGGGACGAGAGAAGTTAATTAAAATAAAAAGATAATTAGTAATAATTAGTTAAATGGCGGTAGTGTGAATAATGAATTAATAAATAAAGAATTTATAACAGAATGCCCTGGGCTTCAGTCTTCGGGTTGAAGTTGAGTTTCCCAGGTTGTAGATCACTGCACCTTTAACTGTCCGCAACTGGAAGTGGAACTTCATGAACCGTTTTTTGATGCAATTCTCTATTGACTCCATTTGTAATTCCCAATGCAATTGGTTACTACTTATGAACCAAGGAGCATTAACTGCGATTCTTAGGACTTTGTTTTGACAAGATTGTAATTCTTTCTTTTTCATAAAGGATGCCGCTTCCCAGACTTCACAGCCGTACATCAGCAGTGGCCTGAGAATTGTTTTAAATATAAGAACAGTTATTTCTGGTTTTAGTTTGGAATTTGATAGGATATAGCATTGCTAACCTTGCGTAGGTTTGAGTTAGTTTGATGTTGATATGTTGATTCCAGGTTAAGGCGGCGATCTATGTGAATTCCCAGGTATCTTAATATCAAGGTTTAATAATAAATGAATTATCAATTATATTAGTTTATGAATAATTGTTTCAAAATCATCCTTTAAGCTCTAAAAAAAAAAAATTGGAATTATACGATGCCTGAGATGGACAAAAAGTATTCATCCAATTACAATTACTTTTCCATAATTGTAATTTGAAACTAGGAAATGAAATTACAATTTTGATTAGTTACAACATTTGGGGTTCGGTTTAATTTTTACATATGCTGATGGCTACATGATCAATAAATATATCATACTACTTTCAAGACATCGTTATAAAATGCGTGGATAGAACAAACCAATTCTTAGATTTATGATTAGTCTATTTAATAAGAAATATAATTTTTAAATAATATATATTTTCTCACTAACTTGGAAGAGGAATTAATTACTAATTAAATAACATATATAACATAAATAGCTTATAAAATGCCTAATGCCTTATTCTTTAATATACATTTTCGTCGACGCTCTATAATATTCAGTAAAAAAACAGTGTAATACATTTTCCTCCCAAAATAAGTTGGTACTAATTTTGCAATCATTTGTTTGTTTAATCATATTTTATGACTTATGTCTGTTATGAAATATGTTAATGAAAATTGTTAATGAAAAGTGTTGATTTTAAATAAAAATGAATCCCAGTATGCAAGAGTTCCAAAATATAGGTTCAAGTTCATTAAACGCATACTTGTTAGGTGGAACCTTGATAAAAATTGTCCGTTCAGAGGGATTTCTGTTGTACTGGGCTCTCCTTTAGAAGAAGTTTCGCTGTATTACAATTTGAGTAACTAAAGGTTTTTTTTTGGAACCTTCCGATAATCTTGTGTTATTGTTTTTTCCTCTTAATTATTTACTATCATGTATAAATTTTAAACTTTACGAACGTTATCTGGTGTCACTTGAGTCTTGGAGCACTAATAAATATTTACTCTGACATCGCACAACACTTAGTAATAATTAGATGTTATAAATAGGCTTTATTTATTGCCAAAAAAGGATCATGTAATTTTTGTTAAAGACACCAAGAGAGCGTGGAGAAGTCTGAATGTACCTTAAGGAGTCATTAGAATAATATTTTATTAACTCTCGTTCTCACATGACACTCACAGATCTGTATGCTGTGTTCTGTTAGGTACATAGCAATGGATATTTGTAATTAATCAAAGGCTTATATTCTTGGGATTTTTTAGGTGATCTTATCGATTCATTCATAAGATTATTTTCTGTTAATTGAGATTGGCCTAGTAATACATTATCTTGTATGGAGCTACGCTTATTTCTGATAACAGTTTACACTTTCAGCCGAACCGTCTATTACGGTACACTGTTTTGTTTTTTCAAGAATCTTTTCCATTTTAAGCGTCCTTAAACGAAATTGAATCAGCAACTTATAGTGAAATAAACATACATATAATATTAGCTACATAAATATACACTTACGGTTTAAGAATCATAAAACTTCAGTAACAGGCACAGTTGCGGGATGGGATTCCTTAGGTGTTGCATTTCTGATTCATGTATTCGCCAAGGTAGGGAGCAGGTACCAAGTCTAATTGGCAAGTCGACCTTGGTATAATATTTACCTGTCCGCGGTGTAAGGATATGCTTAATAAACTGTCTACAGTCTACTGTCGGTGTGCTATGTCCGCCTCTTCTTAATGCCCCATTTCCAGACAGAAGAGTTTTTATAAAAGGCGAAGTCAAGAAATGTGTTATCTGATGACCATTAGTCAATCGTTGAAGTGTCTTTGAGAAAGGCATATCCATACCTCTCGTAATATAATAATCTAAAATATATATGTAATTTAAAATAATAACGTTTCATAATATAAAGTTAAATTAAACCCTGTCGAACAGATCCGCTTCCTTGGACTACATCTGGACAAACGACTAACTTGTAATCCTCACACAAGACTAAAAATACAGGAAACTGTACGCCGATTTAGATTATTACAGCACTTAACAGACAAATAGTTTAAACTTCCAATTTATCACAAAGACTAATCTATATGACTGTAATAAGGCCAATCTGGACATACAGAGTTGACCTTTGGGGCTCCACTAAACCTTCGAATTCCTCTCGTATTAATCATTACAATCCAAAATTCTTCGTAAAATCCTTAATGTTCCATATGTAACCGATCTAGCCCGAATTAGATATCATTCCTTCCATTATAAACTCCCTAACTATCCATACCCACAAGGTTCTTAGCTTGCATCCTATTCCTTTCCTGACGATTCTCTGAGGCGCCCAAAAAGAAGATGGCCACGAGACCTGCTAGTGTGAAAACGTCATTAGCGTGCTACCAATGGGTAGTTTCGCTACACGCCTATATTACTCCATAATAACTTACATCAGATTTATAAATATGAAATTATGTACAGTTGTAAAATTTTTAAAGAAAAAATATGTTATATTAATATATTAATAATCTCATACGACTTTAAAAGGAGATAATCAGCCCTGAAAATCTTACAAATTATATACGGCCAATGATCCATAAATAAAATGAAATTTTATTGACATTGAATTTGCACTCATTTTAGAAATCCACAAAATCTAATTTAATTCATATACGTAGGTTACAATCCAACAGGTACAAATGATTAATTTGCAAATAAGAGCTTTTTTGTCCCCATTTACTAGTTTCTGAAAAAAATATACACTTCAGAATTGATAAAATATTTAAATAATTTGTATGGTTAATTACTTATCGATAATTTCATTTTTTAAAATATGATTAACAGCTACCCTTGTGTGAAGATGCTTCTAATGTAGTAATTATTGAATAAAAATCTGTATCAGTAAAAGAAATGAAAGTTCTTCGTTTCTACTCCTGATAAGAAAACAATGTTTATCGCCAATGATTATTCAGAAGGTTACATAATCAACAACCATTGGGCTTTTCCTTCAGCTCATTGACTGATCAAGTACCCGCTTATAGAGTCTGAGATTGGTTGGGCCTCCTGATCACACAGTCCATCCAAGGCTGAAGAAATAGAAAATTTATTCTGAATAAAAAAAAATAAAAAAAATAAATAAAAAGCTCGAAACTAAAAGTTTCTTAAACCAATTTATAATTTCAAAAATTAATAAATAGTAAAGTTACAGCGGAAACTACGACTGCATATTTTCTCAGATATTTCATGTTAACATACACTTCAATGTACGCGAGAAAGTCGTCTTAACTACCTTTATGGTTCAAAATATTATATTCTCTTTATATTTACACTTTCATATCTTACTTACCGGGAAATAAATCCGTAAATTATATAGCAATTCATTATAATTAAATTAATTATTTATTATATCAATCGATTATAGTAATTATTTATTATTTCTTGTTTGTTTGAAAATACTAGTACTGATAGTAAGTATTGTTTCTTGAGCAACGGTTGTATAAGGAGGTGATATGATCATGATCATGCTTAACCGCCAGACTATTCCCCAATTAAGGATACCCGCTTAATTGGGCTGGGTGAATCTTGAAGAGCTCCCCGTATCCTTGGGGTTTACTCCCGACCACAGTAAAGAATAAATAATTATCAGTTACAGTCGGATTCAAACCTGGTTGTCATTTTTTTCGGCCAAGACTCCCATTGGAGTTTTATACAGCCTATTCATGGTTGGGGCCAAGTTTTTCATTTTGTGGGACCCCCACTCAATGAAAAAAGTCAACGCCCCAGGCCGGATTCGAACTGAAACCATCAGCAGATCTCAAATTGGCAAGACAGCGCCTACCTGAGCCACGGACGGTTCTTTTAAATAGAGTTATATTATATTAGTTATACTATACTCTATTTTTTCTGAAAATGGTCCGATTTTATGATTTTTTTATTGTATTTTATTTCAAACACCATTTAAGAGACTATAACATGATTTATAGTAAAAACTGTAAACTTACTAAAATAATTAACCATATTCTTTCCTTAAAATTCTACTTTCTTACATACCAACGTTTCAGGGTTTATTATAAACAATCTTCAAAACTACACATTGCTATTATTTTCCCCCTTTACTGAAGTCATACAAAAATTTAATGTTTTTTTTTTTTTGGAAAAATATCTTGTGAGGCAGTAAAAAATAAAAGAACAAAATAGTTCTGGAGATTTGATAGAATACGCTCCAAAACGTTTACAAATGAGAAAGTAGAGAATATAGAATGGTCAATTTTTTAAATTTAATTAGAAGAACCATTCTCAGAAAAAAAAACACATTTATACACTTTATGAAGTAGCCACAAAAGGGTTATATTTTCCTTGTAAATTTTAAGGTGGACCAAATATGGCCTATGTAAGGTTAGAACAGCTTTAGCCCACTCCAATGAATATTGCATTGTCAATGGATTGGATATTCACAGCTAGATTAATCTATCTACTTTAAAAAAAAAAAAATAAAAATAATAAAATCAATTAAGAAAGAAGTTTAGGAGGAATTTTGGGCGTTCACATAAAACATTATCAACTAGCCATATGAAGACAACAGGTCCCAAATATTGCCTACACAGTCAACTTTATTTTGTTACCTAGGAAAAATAAAGTTGACTATTCAAATAAAAATAAAAAATATTGCAGAGGTTATTAATATCGTATTAATAAATTAAAACATAAATTTACTCTTTTTATCCTGGACACACATACACCCTGTCAAGTCGGCTCTCATATTCACCACGATTGGTGGATATAGGTTTGACACATGAAGGGCAAATGAACGTTTTAAGCCTTTCATGCATACAAAAGTGAAAACCGATCTACTCAGACACTTGGAAGTCAATGGCATCCCCACATCAGCAAACCTGTGAATCCTGCCCACTGTTCCATTTCTTCAAATTCAGGTAGAACTGCCCTCCTACCCAATTTTAGCTTGGATATTGTTGGAAGTAAATTGTGTCTTTTAGAGTACGCCTGGGACCCCGAAAAGCTCAGTTATTTTGTTAGATGTCTTTCATCACTTTTATGCATTTTTTATTTGCCCTTTTTTCCATTTTCCTGTTTTCTTAACTTTTAAAGAAGCCATTAGCACAGAAAGAAACACAAAAGCAGCTAATACACAATTTATTCCTAACACATTAGCATTTTTATGATGAAACATATGCTCGAAAAAAACAGGAAATATCTAACCTACCTAGAAATTGATAGGTCATATAACGGTTACACCCAGTTTTTACTGAAGTACACCCACTTCCCTTAAAATAAACGCAATTCGAAAAAAAAAAACCTAGGAATATTCTGAAAGTAGAGATATTTAACTATCGAAGTCATCAACATATTCCCAGATAGCTAAAATATATCATTTATAAGAAATATGAGAACTTGCCTAAAAAATAGCAACGACGTGTGCCCTTTGACTTTCAAGATACACTAGTGAATCGCAGAACCTGTTATTCCATAACCTCTTGTTGTTATGTCTTGTCTATGTCTAGAAACAGATAATATAGGACTTGGGCCATTTTCGGCCACCTACCGTATTACTTACGGTATATTTTGATACATATACAGAATATTTTGCTGTTTAAATAAAGAAGCAATAAACGGGTAATTAAATAATTATTTTATTATATTTGGCTTTAAGAATTTGTTTGAAAAGGACGTGAGACCTCTAACCATTAAATTGAATTCTAAAATGTATTCCTGATTCCTGATTCCTGAAACGTTAAAGTCTTGTCCTCTAGACCAATACTCCGTACCAACTGACCCGGGATTTCATTACGTCCACGAAGACAAGCTCTTCATCAAAGGAGGACTACTACCCTTTAGAGACCCGATTGCCCTGGTTCTTCGGCGGATAGACCTCCTCAGCCAACAGAGGCAAGAGAGGAGCTAATAAGACGGAGACACGGTCAGCAGGCTGGCTCCGGGCCAGGTGCGCGATAATCACAACCGCACTCGCTGATTGAGCCCCCACCCCCTCAGTCCTCAATCACGGTCCCTTTGATGGCTCTATTCCTCCGTCTAGTTAGGTCTGTACTGTCGGAAAAGGCTTTAGATCCTAAGGCCTTCTGTAATTTACCTCCGCAACTAAGAGGAAACTGACAATATACAATGGAATTATTGAATTATCAACTTCATTACTTGGCCGAATTTAATTTATTATATGAAATGATAAAAGTAAAGAATGTAACTTGTTTAGTTAATAAAAATATGCATTTTTTAAATCATGGATGTGGGTCATTCTCACAGAAAGGGACAGTTTTGAATTCATTTCAATTCGAACAACTGAGATAATGAAGATTTATGTACTATACTAGACAGCTATTTATTTCTACAGTTAGGGATGAAAAAAATGAAGATGCATGAATTTATTAATGTTATAATTGTTTTCAGGAGAGTAGGAAAAAATGGAGATTAGAAACTGCGGAATTTTAGAAACCCTCCTTTTATGTCTATGTACAGATATAGCATTTATTTTTCGCTTCTAAATAATTCTTAACACTTAAATAATAAACATTTCAATAATTTAAAAAACAAATTCATGCTTAATACAACTAAATCATGCAATAACATATTCTTTTTAAAAATCAGTTTATTATTATAAAGAGTTCATGCACATGAATAATATACGATAGGCGTGACGGGGAATTTCCTCAACATTTAATATATAAGTTTCTGTTAAGCTATGTGACAACCAGTGCAAGATGTGGGTCTTCACTGTCTTTCTCGTCACTGCTTTATTTCACAGCTCTGTGTCTCAGTACTTTGGCGGTAGGGCATATTTTAGGTTTATTATTGTTTTAAATTAAGTCTAGTAGTTTAATTAATTTGATTATAGAAATTACAAACCATGTTTATTCCTACTTATTCAACTATTTTTAGAAGATACTGAAGAACAGGCGGATTTTCCCAGTGAAGAAGTTAACCATGAGGACGACGGCGTTATCATAGTCATAAGCGATGAACCAGAACCAAATGACGGATGGGAACCTGACGAAGGGAGTCCTCTTGAAGCTGGACCGCCACCGGACTACTTAGACTTCCAAGAACCACCACCATCTGAATATGGTAAAAAATACAATCTATTTTATTTTATTCCAGATATAGTTATTATATTATAATTTTCATATAATTCATAAAAATATGTAAATAAAAAATCTACATATTCTTGGAGCAATCCAAATTATTATGTTGTTAAGGAATAAATAAAACCTTCTCATTTATTAAACGTAAAAGTATTAATATACCAACATGATTTTGGTTTTAAAGTTTAGAAATAATGTAATACATAAAATATTCAAAGATTTTTTTTTAATATTCGTAAAAATATTAAACTGAGTTTATATTTATATATTTATATTTATATTCAAAAAGTTTTTGCAATAGTTCTTCCATTCTCTGAGTATTTTATTATTTTTTAAGTAATACAGTATCCTATTACAATGGAGTTAATAATGCATTTTATCTGGATAACTAAAAATCATAGAAAACTTTATTTCCCCATTATTATAACATTTTATGTTTATTAAATAGTATTTTAGGAAAAAAATTGATATTACTATCAATTTATAAGAATTAGTTAGGATTAACTGAGCTATACTCAAAATTTAAAAATTAACCAGTTATTACATGAACTAAAACTGGACAAAGGCTCTGGTTTGAATTTGTTTAAATTAGTACTTTCCTTGATCGATCCTCTGAAACGGTTATACTTCTTCTGTAACTCTAGATTGAAACTAAATCAAACACGAGAGGCCAAATTCGGACAATTTATTTCGGTGTCCCTCACGGTGATCCTTTATAGATCGAAAAGTATGACAATGATCGCAGTAGCTGAAATGAGATTCGTCAGAAGAATAGTCGCTAAGAACAAGAGGGGCTGTGCAAATGACAGTTCACGTGAGGATTTGGAAGGGGGTTTGAGAGGGAGGTACGATCAACGTATGATATCTTGCAAGATTGTGCGCTCTTGCAGTATAGAAGCTCGAAAGATGAGATAGTCCCTGGAAGCCAAATCGAAAGGCAGTCATCCTCGAGACAGACCCCAGATATATCTACAGAGCCTATATTATAAAATCGGGGGAAGCAAGTTAATCAATCATCCCGAACATGAGATGGCTAGATGGATATATATTATATATATATATGGATATATATATGAGATATATATGAGATGGCTAGATGGATATATATTATATATATATATATATATATGGATATATATACAGTGTCCTAGGTAGATTGGGAGTGCAGTCAGGTGAGGTAGTGAAAGAAGATATACTTTGCCGTCGAGTGAACCTTCTGATCCATGCAAGTGGTTACTTAATCCCCTAATCTTAAATGCTTAAAAAAACAGTGGTTGAGCATATAATAATTACGGTATAATAATTACGCGAGTGTCTAAAATTAAAATGTTAATATTATAGAATAATTCCAAACTGAATCCTCAGTCATCGAACCAGTCAAGGAAGGTTGCGCTTATTCCGGCATTATTAGAGCTAGAAAACTATAAATCACTGACGAACGAAATCGTATAGCACATTATAATAACAGTAATAGAGTAAATAGAGAGTTTCTGAAAAATTAATCATAAATAATTACGACAGTAAGTTGATTAAGTTCATTATATGGATCTCAATAACTATAATCTAGCATGTTAAACTAAGTTATAAGAGATCGTTATTGAAGTAAAATTGAGAATATGGGCTACAGAGGATCCTAAATGGCGCTGCAATATTAACGAAGAGAAGAGAGTGGAGGGAGAGACAAGAGACAACTGGTTGACAACCGCCCGGAGAGACGCCCTGAAATATGACAGCTGAAATATTCAACGGCTCCATAGACTCAAACGAGGGGCCTCTTAATGAGCATTAAATATTTACAGTTTGCAAATGTTGTTTGACTCGATTCGGTTTGGGTTTTCCAAGTGGCAGGGGTTCTTCTCCTCTTTAGATTATTCAGGAAGCTTCAGCAGCCTCTTCTGTCTCGACCATCGGGCTAACAGGTGGGGTGTCACTCCCGGCAGTCGGCCGACAGTATACCGAACAAGCGTCTGGTTTTGTACTACTTCTGTTCCTGTTTGCAACTTTTTATTATCCTCATAGTCTAAAGTAACCTCTTTTAGAACAAAAAGGATGAGTTTTGGAAGTGGAATTTAGGTATTTTTATTCCATTTCAATGTATCTTGTATCTACTTAGAGACATATATATTTATGCCATTAACAGTACATTACCCCTAATTAGGAGATATCAAGATGAAACTATTTGGACTTTTAAATTCTGTTCTATAATAGCGCCTACTCTCTGTAACTAAAGAAAGGTAATGAATCGTAAAAATAAATTTCGATAAAGTATAAAATAAAAAAAAATAAACGGACACAGAAAAGTAAGAAAAAAATGTCTGTATATAAATCCGCATGTATAAACATAAAGTTAATTTGTATATCAATTACAACTTTCGGGATTTAATATCCGTTCCTTACTGCAAGTTTCTAGCTTCTTGCTTTCGTCATTGATCTTGGTCCATCAAATACTTCAGGACAATATATTTTTTCAGTGAATTTTCCATTCCTCTCTTTCTTATATTAGGCGAGACCAGGAATGTTTGACCTCTCATATCTCGGAGATGACCAGATTTTAAGAAGGGGCGGTGAAAAGGGATATAGGTATATGAAAGAGATAGGAGTATGTAGAGATAATGTCTGCTGTCTGATGATTGGGCTTACTAGATTCCGTAGTGTCAGTTGTAATTTAGTAGTCATAATTCGAGTCTTAGACTGTTTATTTACTTATTTACCAACTTTTTGGGGGTCTTGTTCGTGGCTCGAATAGTGAGTTATTACAGTGTTGGAGGCTATCAAAGAATTGATGTACCTCCGAATGGTGAATATTGTCACTGTCGGCAGTTCAAGTGGTTCAAGTGTTTATATGTTTTTTCTTCGCTCGTTGAGGTGAAGTGTGGTTAACGATGTGTCTCAGCATGTTACTTTCAAACTGCTAGAGTTTCTTAGCCATTATAGGTGGTTTGTTGGCCAGCAAATGTACTCTGTAGAGAGCAGCGCTAGCATGAGAACACTCTTGTAAATCATTGATTTGAAGCAAAGAGAAATGGTAGGAAACGTTAGCAGGTAATTAATCCTTGATTGTAACCAGCCTTATTTTCTTCTAGCAGTGGTGAGCTAGCATCAGGTTTCTATCAAGAGCGACATCCAGATACACTACACTGCCTGTCGGCCTCTTGTCGTACACTGCCTGCCAGTCTCTTGTCGTACCCTGTTACCCTATAGATTTTAGGGAGAGAGCGCTTGTTCTTCTAGAAGGAGGCAATAATATAAGACTTCTCCACCATAGAGCTGTCTCTGCACTCATATGGCTACTGTAGATATGGTTAGTGGAAGCTACTACAGACCATTAATTATACATAGTTTTCATTAAAGTAATCAAAAATTGGGGTGAGACAACTGCCTTTTTTCTCCTCTTGGGCTCTTGTACAATTATTAAAGTCATTTACACTTACAGTCGTTTGTAATTAATTGAAAGTTAAGACCGTTTGTCCAGTAAGTGCTGTAATAGTCGAAATCGGGGTGCAGTTTCCTGTCTTTTCAGTTTTGTGTGAGGTGTAGTCGTTTGTCGAGATGTAGTCCAAGGTAGCGGATCTGTTCGACAGTGGTAAGGGTGAGGGTAAGGGGTAATTATCAACATTATTAAAGGAGACTGTTGGGCAGTTGGTAGGTTTCCGACGAAGAGTAAAGGTGGTTTGATGGTATTTATTTTAATCCTCCAATTAAGACACCATTCTTCAAGGGCTGGGATATGGGATTGGAGAGTTTGGAATGCAATCAAAGGGTTATTATTAACAGTGAGCACACATGTGTCATCAGCATACTTGGGGAGGATAGTGTTAGGATTGGTTGGGATATCAGCTGTATAGACTACTGTACTGTGTAGAGGATGGGACCGAGGATACTACCTTGAGGAACACCAACGGACTGAGAATAGAGGGATGTAGAAAGTATGTAGGATGTTGGAATCTACGGAGTTTGTAAAGCAGTCCCGGGTGCCAGACTAGAACAAAAGTCTGTTCCTCTTGAAAATGAAAATGTAAACATAATTTTCTCTTGGGAAATAAAAGTTTTCTCAGGTTACGAGATAAGTTACCTGAACATCAAACCCTTCAATTTACAAAAAAGATATATATTTTTTTTCAATTTTAAAGACTCCTTGAAAACGATTGAAAAGAGGGATTTGATTTTTTAAAACGATTCGGTCAACATTCTTAGAATTTAAAAATATTCTAATGTTACCTACAGGAGAACGGTAAGAGCCTTCTACACTTTAGTTCTTTTTCATGTCACCGACCAGGTCTCTCATTATTTGTCAGTTCCAACGAACAAATACACCATATTGTTGATGCAGATGAGACAATCTGGTAGATACATGATAGAGATGTCAGTCAATAACACTATAATAAAAATTAATCCTCAAGAAATTTGTAAAAATATTATAGGAAAAAGAATAAAACAATTTATTTTGATGCCCCAGTATATATTAATTTGAGGATAATTATAAAATTATCGAAAATACTAATAAGATTGATATATTTAAACCTAACGATTTATTTCAGGAAAATATATTATTTAATTTCTGGACGGTCGAATTATATAGATTTCTCACGTAACATAATCTCCTGTTATATAAAGAAACATTCAAAAAATTCACTATTTATATTTAGCAATTAGAGTGCTACCAATGGGTAGTTTCTCTACACGCCTGTACCACTCCAATTTAACTAAGATCAAATTTACAAAATGCATTATAATGTACAGTTATATTTCTATAAATAGCAATAAATAAATGTATACAAAAAAAGAATATTTGGCTATTTTAATAAAATTTTAGCAATTGAAAATTCATTGCTAGGTTTTGTTCTTAGTTCTTGTTTAAATGTTGTTTTTAGCATTTTATATTATTCGATCATCGATTAGTACTTCGTTTATATTAATATAATTTTAAAAAATTAGATTTCACGGAAAAAATAATTTAATGCTTACAGTGATTAAATTAATAATGTTATATTTTTAGAAATATAAACCTCTTTTTGTATAGGGTTATTTCATACAAGCAAATATTGTATAAAAGTTATATAAATAAAATATATTGAATAGCCATCAAGTTCGAATAGTTATGTCCTAAGGTCCCCGCATTGTAAGACATCGGCAAAAATAGCCGGGAATCCCCGAAGCTGATTGTTAATTGGCGACACAGCCTCGCATCGATCCTCCAGTTCACACCTGATTCCCATTCAGCTCACAGTGAAGACGAGAGTTCAACGATCGGTAGGGACAATCCACCGCCTCGTCCAATAGTCTATTCATATTTCGATTAGAATATTCCGATAGCGGGTGTGGCATTCACGATGTAGGACAGAGTTATGGAAATGATGTCAATGGGGTATCATATAAACTGTGTCGAACGCACCGGTATCACCGTAGGGCTTACAAAATAATTTCAATCTAACCTAATTCTGAAACTGTATTAATTCATAGGGAAGTGAATCACGAATATAAAAGTAATGAAAGACTGTATACATGGATGGTTCAAATCCAATACTTACTGATCACTCATTTCGAGAGTAGTTTCAAAAAAAGTTATAGTCTATATATATATATACACTCTTTATAGGGCACCAATCATACTTTTATCATGAATGTTAATGTGTATTTCTTGAGGATAAGTCAAAAGACATCTACAGACCACGTTTCGTGACTTATTAGTGTTGCGCTACATTGAAAAACAAAACAAATAAAATAATTGAGCCAAATGAATTTCTTAAACAAATTATTAAACACTAAAATGGACAGCATACTTATTATTAATACAAATTATTTATTACTTTGCGTTCTGCATAACTTTGATACCAATAGTTCACAAAGGGATTGTGTCAAAACTGAATAAGGTGGAAATGGAGAAAGGTAAATGTAGGTTTTTTTGTTTTTCCATATTCTAACCGGTCTCTTTAGCAGGTAGTCAGTATGTTCATTTCCGTTTTGGATTTTTTCTATTTATTTGTAGTATTGTTAATTATGTGCTTATGAGGTTAACGTAACACGAATTTAAATTTTGTACATCTGGTTTTTTCAAATCAGATTCTTATATTCTTCTATGGTGATGAATTCTTTTAAATTTCGTATGAAATTGTCTTTTTCCCGATGTATGATTTTTGGTATATCAAATATGTATTTGTATTCTATTTGTTTAAAATGTTTAGTGAGACCCGTTCGGTCATGTTTGTTAGGTTTTTTTTTTAAAGAGGTAAAAATATATTTGTGTTTATATACCCTTCGTTTTAGTGATACAGTACAGATGTTCCAAAAAAACAAGTTTCCAATTGTGTTTCTATGAATTAAATCCAACATTATATCACAGTTTTAGTGACAAAACCTTGAAAATGAATGAAAATCTAATTTCAGTAAATTAAAGGCATATAATAATGGCACATTTCAAATTAGTAAAACAGATATTTTTAGTAAACTAATTAAATTGATGTCAATATTTTATACTGAAGATTGCATTTTAAATTTATTTTTATTACTCTGATTAATTAATACATACTTATAAAAACATTATAATTAATAATGATAATATTAAAAGAACAAAATCAGGAATTATAATTATTTTTGTTACAGTTTAAGGTGGGAATGCTGAAGAAAATTGCAAGAAGAATGTGACCAAAAACCTCAGAGCTGGAATTTTTAATTGATCTCTGCTAGCTACAATTATAATTTTGTTATGTTTGCCCACATGTTACAATGGTTTAATCGATTTAAAATATGAAAAAGTGTTTTAAATAAATAATAAGGGTTATATATATTATGTCTTTTTTCCCCAATCCGGTAAATTATTTTTATTGATCCAAAATAAGTGCCTTATTAAATAACAAAACAATTTAGTTATAAATTTATATTTAGAGATATATATTTATTGTTGTTTTATTTTTAGATTACTAAGTTAACGAACTATTAAAAAAAAAAAAAGATTTTTAAATCTATGAATATACTTATTTACAGACTAATTACGAGAAAAAATTAGCTCTAATAATTAGGGTTTAAACAATGCCGTTTTTATCGGAATCTGTTACGTAATAGTGTACACTCGTTTATAATAGGGTTTTTAACTTATTTTTAGGTTTATATGACTAGTGGAATTTTCATAAGAAACCGCTCTTTTTTTTATTACTTATTTTAATTTTATTATATTCATTTAAAAAATTACATCCAATGTGGTCTAACCAGATCACAACATCTATCAGTCGGTGCCAAAATAAAACATAAAAATGAAAGACATAAGTAAAATGTAATTATTATACTTTTGACTATTAGGGCATTGTGGAGGCTATATAATTTCTAAGCTAGATAAGTACAATATGAATTGATCTCAATTGATAAAACTGATAATTTAATAAACAACTACTAAAATGAAAATGAAGTAAAAAATAAAAATAAAATAATAATTATTTAATAAAATTAAATTAAACTAAATAAAACATAATAATAAATAAAATAACTCAAATGACTATAAAGTGAATAATAAATTTTCAATTAGTGAATTGATATAATAATGAGAATAAAACAGTATGATACAGAATATGATAAAAATAAGTATCCAATAATATCTAAATAAATAATATCTATAACTAACCACCTAAAAATACAAGCAGATATGGATATATACATACATTTGTTTTGGTGGGTCTTGAGGATAAGTCAATAATTACTTTGTAATAATACATCTTTTAGCGACGTTTCGCAACTTTATTGTTTGCATGGTCATGCCCTACAATGAGAAAAATACAGTTTTTTTAGACCATACACTCTCTTCAAATAATTATCACTAAAAAGTTCTCAACTGCCGTTTGTTCTACCTTATGATGCTAACATAGTCAAATTTGGGGAAGGACTGGAAGTATGAGAAAATAATGCAGTCGAGAATTTGTTGTGATAATTATTTGAAGAGAATGTATGTTCTAAAAAAACTGTGTTTTTCTCATTGTAGGACATGACCATTAAAACAATAAAGTTGCGCAAGAAACAAATCTATACATACAACAATCCAGAAATATATATATAGTGTTAATTTTAACCTATGGAAATATATATTTGATTGACCATTCATAACTATCAATGATAGGACTTTCAATTGTACTTTCTAAATATATTCCATTTACTGTTCCTTACCCGTTTACCACCCGCAGGACGGGGCGCCCCTACAAACCCTAGGTAGACAAGGTCGCTGCAACCCCTGTTGACAGACCTCTGGATATTTACTGCCTTGGGACACTGGGAAGTGGAGACTCTTCGATCATATCTTCTGACTACCAGACTATTTATGTGGATCAAATAAGTGTCCCAAAGGTGCCTAGGGCTTTATCTCAATATCTATGGGACCGCAAAAAATAATTTGAAAAACAATCAGTTGTCATAAGATTCTCTCCACATCCGGTAACGTAAGATATTCCTCTTCAGACAGGTAGTCAGCAGGTGTTGATTTTTTGCTGTAAATCTGGGAGTTTCGGCCATGCATTTGTGAGTGTAACATAGAAACATTCATTTGTAAACTTCAAATTAATTGTAAATTTACACTGGAATAAATATAAATTAATTAACATTTTTTTAATAATTTTATACATTATTATTAACAATTATAATATATCTTTTTTTACATTATTATTACTAAACATTGCTAATCTTTGTATCCATGCAGGAATTAAAAATTTAAGTTCTTATAATCGAAAATTTTCTCTCCAATTTCATATCTCTAACATTAAGAAACTAAATCCAGCGTTTGTCTGCAATCAAATTTGTGTTCAGGCATAATCTAACGAAGCGTTAATCTGATATTGATGAAAGGTTTATGGATTCTGCAGGTTGGTACTTATTCCCATATTGATTGAATCATATTTCGTCCACTACTTTCGCTTACACATTCGTAAAAAGTATATTTTATTAGGTTCAAATGTATTTTTAAAACAGATCTTCCAGCTTGGTCTAAATTAGAAAGAAACGTAGGAATAAGTACAAAATTGGTCCTGAACCAATCATGCCAGAGTGCGTTAACGAACTTATTTTGCACATCCTTTAAAGTATTTTTCTTTACACGCATGTTTCAAACACGGTTTCCTCAGAAGAAGTTATACTCACACCACAAATTAAATTTATTAATAAAATAGAAATAACAAAATTAATTCTTAAATTTTGAATTGTAAATAGTAACTACTGATCCAGCAGATATGGTGAGGAAGCAATGCGACCTGCACACTTGGGAGACTTTATTTTGCTTTCTCACTGCCAAAGAAAAAATCAGAAAATATATGAAAAACATTTGAGCAGATAATAAATAATTACATTGTACGTTTTCATCTTATTCTATTTATATATGTATATTATCAGTTAATTAATTTATATATGTATATTATCAGTTATTTTTTCGTAATTCTGTATTTCCTTTCATTATAATGGTTGTCTAGGTTTTTTATTAGCTTTTGATTGCATGCTCAGCCCTGATGAAGACCTGAAATTCTGGCTGAAACGTTGGTACTTACAAAATACGGTTTTACTTTTTTGTAGTCTTCTCTTGCCTCAACCATATTTTTCTTATGTAATATTCACGTTTAACAACTAACGAATCATAAAAAAATAATTATCTCCTCAAAATCGAAAAATGTTTATTTTTTTATTACTTTTTTTCGCGAAATAAGTAATTGAATACATACATATAGGTAAGTATCTGTATATCTGGTAGTTTGTAATTCCTTCGATTCCCTTGTGGCAAAAAAGTTTACAATTATTACAATAACTATTTAAACATTAGTTTTTTTTTTAACTATTGGAGTAGAGCACAACTAAACATGATAACAATTGTCAACGAATACCTAGTTATTCGTGTCCTAATAATTACTCGAGATCCTATAAATCGTACATGCAGCTTCATTTTTAAATCCAATACAACGAGTAAATTTCTCATATTTGTAATCGTTACTGCTACATTAGAAATCAGTAATTAAATACCAAGCAAAATTATATTCTCTATCTTTTGAATTATTTTTCTCCATTTCGTCAACGCATTCTTTATTGTATAGGAGTAATCGAGTAATAGAGTTGAGAACGATATAAGTTCTAGAACTAAAGAAGCTATCGGGCTGAGACCTATTAGGCACGAAAGTATTCATAATGACCTAATATAATACCACAGTTATTATATCTAAACTACTCATCATCCATTTTGTATAATAAAATTAATATAAGTGCAATAAAATTAATTACACCATGGTACATTTTGGCTTAATGCGGGTGGCATTTATTGCCTACATCGAACTCTTGGCCTGAGCTTTATGGTAGGGTCGGACCACTATTGGAGGTCTCTTTTAAAACCTTTATAACCAAGCACTAATAAAAGACGTTACAACTGCTTGGTTAGGAATGCAACCCGGCCAGGGGCTCGGGTGTTTGTTGTTAATTTTATTAGTCTCCCTTAAATCTTAAGTTGCCTCTTACTAACTCCTTTTCTCCAGATTGTTACCGTTGGGGATTGGGACAAGTAGAAAGATTCTTGGAGAAACAAAGTTTCTCTCTAAGTGATTTACAAGACATTACAGATATTGGAACTCCGATATTGAATTGGATAAGGAGGATTTTAATAGAGAATATTCGAATCAGGTCATATCCATGTTTTTAATTTTACTTAGTCAAGGCTTAAAAGCAACATTTTTAGTTTGTATTTATAACCCAATTAGTGAAATTATCTACTCTCCGAATTTGGAAAATTGTAATATTCAATAAATTAATATTATTGTCCTTCATTATTTATGATATTACTAGCTGAGAAAACAAAACCATTTTTTCATTACAATACCATTTTTTCATAGGTTCAAAATAAAACTATTATCAATTTAACTAAATAATTAAGTGCGCATACATTTTTTCTACATATAATTTTTTTAATATTCCAGGAATTACTAAAAGTTTTACTATAAAAACATCAATAATATTTTTAATATAGTAACTGGCACTTGACAATTTAATTATTTATATTGAATATACAGGCAAAGACAAAATTGTATTCGATCTTTAAAAGAAAACATTTCACCTGTTCATGAGCCAATTACTTGATATATCATACATTATTTTTGTTTTTCCCTCTCTATTGTAAATAAACTTTCACAAATCGTTACAGTACATTTATTGAATAATATGATTAAAGGAATTAATACAAGAATTATCATTGAGGAAGAAAAATGAAAACTAAAGAATCAACAATAGTTATAAAAATATTTGTTATCCATTTATTTTGTTTCACTGGCTGCTTGAATTGGAAATTGATAAAAATCAAGCATCTAGCTGCTCTAGGTTTGTACAATACATTATCTATCTTAAATAATATTCTTAATTTTCTTATTTAAGATTTCATTTTATTTTATATTTAGACTTAAATGAAAATTTTATTTATTATATTATATGATTATATCCATATAATATTTAAATATCGATTGTTTGAATTTATTTATCATCTTAATGTTAATTTTTTTATATTATTTTCTTCTTTATTTCTATAAAGAATTTTGTTTTTTGTTTCTTTATACATATTATTTCTTTTTTTATACTCATATTTATTTCATGATTATATTTATATTTAACTTATGTTACTCTATATTTATTTTTCTACTAGGTTTCACCCACGTCAAAGTTAGATTAATACAGAAATTATCGTATTTTCAAACGTGGATGATTTTATACTTGATGAGCAAATAACTAAATGTATCAAATTAACTAAATAATAACGGAAAATCATGTGTGGAAAATATGTAGAAATATAAAATGTACAATCATAAAGCAATATCAAATAAAAATAATTTACTCTGTGGGATAAGTATATAATATTTTAACCTATAGCACTATATAAGTAGGTGAGAGAGAGGTATCAAAGACGGTTTTAATGCACTGAAGAAAAATAAGAAACATTATATTTATTCATTTGTTCAACTTTATGTCAGTAAAATCATGGGAAAATAGCGGCGCAAACTTAATTAAATTTAATTACAGTAGTCCCGTATTTGTAAATATTATTATTATTCTGTTGAGACATAATAAATAACCCAATAAATGTTGTTGGTAATTTTTTTTTTTAAATTAATTCCTATTGTAAAATAGGATATAACGTTTTGATTTAGCTGTTCTAATAAATGTTTTATAACCTTCATAATCAGTTTAGTTTAAGTGAACCTATTTTCACGAGTAATAATTTGTATTAATCAGTAGAAATACAAGAATTCTCTAGGTTAACTACCATATTTCCCAGACCACAATACTGTTACAACAATTTGACAATTAACGATCTCTTCGAGGAAAGCCCATATTTCACCACGCCACACCACAATATCTTCGGAATGAACTCGAATATGTCAAAAACCGTCAAAGACAATGATAAAACAATAAAATTTGTATTTCTATTACAAATTAAAATGTTTACGGGCAAAAATGTAACATCGGAGAGAAAAAAAGTAATAAAAAAACAAAAAAAAACAAATGTAAGCAAAATTCGATAAAATATAGGCGTCAATGACTAATGATGTTTTATGCCATAAAAAAAAATCTTCCAAACCACTACAAACACTGACATGCAATCGAATACACAATCCATATGTATGTATATAT
>NW_027114575.1:458562-485941 GCF_000696795.3 Halyomorpha halys
TTTTTAACTTATTGGAGGAAGATAGTTGGTGGCGGTCAATAAAGGTTTTAAAATAGTAACAAAGAACTATTTATTGCTAACCAAGGTTTCGCCCCAATTTGCAGGACTTCGTCAGGGCTGATAAGAATGCTGTTCTGTTACCAACTGAGTTGGGTGATTGGGGGGAGGGGGAGTTGCAAAGTAGGGCAAAACCTTGGTTAACGTAGTTCTTTGTTACTATTTTGTAACCTTTATTGACCCCCATCCGTATTATCTTCCTCCAATCTACTTCGTACGGTCAACTATCTTTTTTCCAATTTTTTAACTTATATGTGTTATTCTTTGACCGTATCCCCAACCATCTTCTCATATATACCATTAAAAATTATATTTGCTTTTCTTATTGGCATTATAAGTGCTCCTTGAAGTTAGTCAACATCGCATGAGACTGAATATGGTTGTATAAAAAAAAAAATAATAACTATTTGTTTATTTTCTTACTTGTTACCTACCTGACACATCTTTGAGAAATTATTATTTGGGATATTTTAAAAATATTTTGGTTATTTTTGACTTGCTACAAAGATTTTCTAGTGCCTCACAGATTGGTGAAGTTAGCTAACTATGGCCTTTATCAGTCGTTAGGGCGGGCAATTGGATTGGAGGTGCTGTCAGATGCAAGCAGTGTCATCCCCAGGTGGCCACCGGCCGATTAGTCCAGCTTAGAGCCTCTTCTGATCTGTCCTGTTGTTTGAGCAGGTATTCAAGGGTTTTAGAAGCAAGGTTGTACATCAAACGGAGAGGGTAAATAATCCTGATATGTCAACCGCAATAACACCAAATTTAGGACTTCATTGTATATTAGTAATAAAAAAAAAAGACTCAGTAGTTTGTCACACCTGACATGAACTAATTCCTGAAGTTTTTTATTTAATTACCTAAACCAATACAACTATCATCCATACTTCTTGTTCATAATTATTAATGAATGGACGAAAAATAAGCTATCCTTAAAAAATAATAAAGCTTGTTGATGGGTGGACTAAAAAACAAGGAAGATTATAACAGGCAAAAAATATCTATCTCTTTAACAGTATTAAATTACTTCAGTGTAACATGAAATAAAATAGCTTTTGGGTCATGTTAATTTATCACTCCCACAATGATGCCAAAGGACCTGACGTACTAAATTCCTAATTAGCACCGAAGTATTTTGTAATAACTGGCAGGTCCATGTCCGACGGTTGAACTCATTTTTTTTTATAAATATTTTTTCTAAATTATTAAAAAAAAGTATATTAAATTTCAATAAAACTGTCGATACATTTAACTGACAGACTATTATGAACACGTACTATGTACTTTGTGCTTATCAAAATTCCAGTTATTAATTGTGTTATAAGTTTCATACTACAAATCCTCTCTTAAGTTGCTTGCATAAATTCTTTCTTCTCTCCACCCATTTTGCTTAGACTTATTATCTATAACATATTGTGTCAATATAGGTGGAAAACAGATTCATTTATTTATGAAATTATAATATTCTGTAACATCCTGCTATCTACAAAAGGAGACTAAAACAGTTTTTCCTCAAAAATGAAAGGTTTTTGACTCCAACTTAAACCCACCAATAATTTGTTGGAATTATGTGATTTGAGAACCTACTTCAAATAGCTAAACTACAGTAAGACATTTTACTCGAAAAGATACAAAAATCTATAACCCATATCTTTACCTGGAAAGTCAAGAAATTCTGATTACAAAGATTTAATGTTTATTGAAAATGTAATAATAATAATAACATTGTTGTTGATATTTGCAGCAAGTAGTTGAAGTGTTCAAATTTTTAAAAAAGTTGGACAAATTAAACATTTCATACACCATAAATGAAAAATGTCTTTTTCTTCAGATTATTTATGATAATTAAAAAAAAAAATAATAACATTTATATATGAATAATAATAACCTGACTCCAGGTTATTTCATAATTATTCAGAATTCAGATTATCTCATAATTATCCCTAATTAATATGTATTTAGGAGAATTATATCTGTGTAAAATGGTTTATTGATTAAAATCTCAATTTAATTTAACAATTACAGCTTAAAATGTATGAAAATATGTGGGAAAAATAATAATATAGCTCTATGACGTATTGAGCAAGATTACCGGAAGTTAAAGAACACCTGTTCTGACCCATATTGAAGCTCTAAATTTGTATTAGATTACGAAGAAACCCTACTTGGAAATATGATTTATTTGTCTTTTGAAACTTTCCTTCTAGCTTTCACGCCACATAAAATATAAAACAAGTTTTACAAAACAAAATACTTTCCACGATCGAATTTTTTAGTATTTTTCACGGCTTTTGTAAATTAAAATCATTAAACAATAAGTAACAACAAAAATCCTATTGAAATCACAGAATTCTTAATAATAAAATATTTATTTTTGTAATCAATGTATTTCTTATATATTTTTTGTTCTATGGATGATGGGAGAAACTGCAGGTTGTTTTTGCATTCACCTCACTTTAGAGCGCACAATTTAGCAAAAGTATCCCATTCAGTTTTTTATCACCTAATTTTTTTGTTAAACTACTGTTGTGTTTTATTTTGCTTGAAAAGTTTAGTAAAAGTGCCACAAAATATTCTGGCACTTAGATTTAACAAGATACTTATACAGTATCCACAGGATACCATGAAAAATTGAAGTTGATCTGTTGAGTATCCTAGGAGCTATGAATGATTTTAATAATTTTTGTACAAGACTGGCATTACACATGGTATTTGCCAAGAATCTGTATGTGATGGAAAGAAACGGAGTCCACTTCCGATTTCCGAACCGTGCACACTAAAACATTATGATCAGCACTAATTTATCGTATTATATCTTGGCTATTTTATTGGATTTTTATTAAGAAGACTAAAGTACAACCATAAAACAAAGGAACATATATTCGAATCCTTGCCTGGGACTTGATAGATTCAGGGAAAAACTCAAGACAGCCTCAGTGACGTTTCTCTTAAGTTACTAGCCTGACCCGCCGATGCATCTTGAGGCCACTTCAGACCTAATGGATATTGGAAGGTGTATCTTCAACAAGATCAGTGAAAATCAGGCGTTTGGGTCCTAGTGCTTATTACACTATCTCTACGGTTGACCTTGATCGCTATCTTTCTACTGTCTTCTCCCAAGGTTAGTGTAACCTGTAAAAAAGATATTAACAGTTTTTATTACCCTGTATTTTTAGATTAATCACTTTTGAAATTTTAATAATAAAAAATGAATAATATGAAGCAGTAAATAACAATAGGTATAGATAATATTTTTAAAAATAAGTATGATGTTATTAACCTCTTCCGGAATTTATCATAAAAGTGATGAAATTATTGTATTTATTCTTTTTCTGGATTATTTACAAATAAAGTAAATTAATTACTTACTAATTGATCCATACACTTTACAGTAAACTACAAGATTACGTAAATCTAGACCGAAGACTGATCATCTCACATCAATAACTTGAAAAGATACATTGGTCCTAGACAATTCAATGAATAATGAAACATGTAGCCTTTTTTATCCTACTGATGTGAGATATACTCTCTATAGTTAAGATTTATTTAACACTAGTTTTACGAGTGTTTCCCATATTCCGAGTCCTAAAAGCACCCGTCAATATAAATATTATGCCTAAATTTAATTACACTATTGTAAATACTTACAACAAGCGGAGACTGTCTACAATAATTGAAACTTTTACAACTCTGAAAAACGTTTTTACACAGGATTTTTTTTTTTTTGTTGTTGTTCCTTGCGCGATAGACATAAGGGATTTCGTTGAAGAGGAAAATAAAAGATCTAGCTCAGGCCTTGCACTCCGCTTTAGTTTATATTATCAAGGTGCAATTGAGACAACGAAATTGGAAACATCATGGTGAAGACTTTTCTTTCTCGTAGTAATTATGAAACCAAAGAATTTTAATAAAATGATGAGTGCAGAAGTACAAAAAAATTTTGAAATTAGCCCAAAGGCCAAAAGGTTGCTAAAATTTCGAAAATATATACATGTATAAAATAAAATTAACAATAGTTTTATTTTTATACAATAGTGCTGTATAATTCTTTATAATTTCAATGCGGTTCTAAGGTAATTCGTTTCTTCAATTTTTCTGATTGATAGTTAATCTACAGTTGAACGCTAATTAAAGTAACTCTAATGCAGATTATAAGAAAACCAATTGTAAAATTGTAAGAAGTATTTAAGGAAATAAAGAAAATAGAAAAAAAGGGTTCAACTGTAGGGTGTATGTATATAAATTTATTTAAAACTCAATTTTCATATTTATTTTTTTCTATAACTGAGATTAATAATAATGTTCATTTCAGGGGATTTTTTCTATATGTTTACCGTATAAAATTTAAAACATTATTAAAATGATTCAAAATCATATATTATAAAAAAAATAAATTACCTTTTTTTTTATATTCTTATTTGGGCTAAATATATATTTTATTTTTTATACTTCCCTAACTACGTTAAAATAATATTAGCTACTTTATTATTCAATAGCCTTTGAAATTAAATGTTCTTAACTGATAAGTCTCTTTTAAAAACACAATTTTTTTATAATATTGCACCCTCTTCAAAAAGAGATACTCATGCAATATAAGAAATTTTACATTCTATGGTAGTAATATTTGGAATTATTGTTAACTGGTTCGAAGTTATTTTTCCCAGACAGCCCCGGGTTGGTTCTCGCACATTAGAATGTATAAACGGCCATGAAAGATAAGGATTTGAGCCAGGCAGAGAATATTCTTGATTAATATTCCTGACACAAATTGAATATTAAACGAGTTCTCAGGGGCTACGGTAGCGTTTAGTAAACATATGCTTAGCTAGCTCCTCATGTCCGAGCCAAATATTTTACACGGCACCGTCTCAGAAATTTTAAATGGTGATTATTATTCCTCGATAACCGATTTAAATCGGATTCCATTTGTTCAACGTCATATTATTCCGAATATTACAGATTGCACCATATTGAGAACGAAATTTATTTAAGAACTAATACAGTTACTGGATCTGTAATCATTATTGTCTTTGAAAAAATAATTAAAATGTCAATACATTAGTACGTTTCCATGAAAATAAAATATATTCATATGAACATATTTTAATTGTCTTACATTTATAAGTTAATTTATTATAAAATTATAATTTGTTTTTCCATTTTCATTTTTTTTTTTACTTCTGATCTCAAACATTGTGTATTTCTCTATGATAGTTTAGCTAATTATAATTCATTAATGCTTTTTATAATAAAAAAATAACTGATTCCTATCAGTATTTTAAACTTTTGAAATCAGGGTAGTACCCTTGGTGCTCTCCTATATACAATTTATATAGCTGACATCTCAACCCATGCCACCACTGTTCCATGACCTATCAATTGTACCCCAAAATCTTCAATTCTTTAATAATACTCCACTTATCATTGTCGAACAGATCCGTTATCCAACACTACATCTGGACAAACGACTAGCTTGGAATCGCTGTACAAGACTGAAAAGGCAGGATACTACTTGTTAATTCCGACTGTAACAATACTTAATAAATAAACGGATTAAACTTCATATGGATTACAAAAGACCCATCTACATGGTGAAGAAGAAGCCACCTACAGGGTACCACCCTTTTCTGACCAAGGTGGGAGGGTAAAGTTTTCATTTCCTGGGAACGCCATACAAACAAAAGTCGACCCCACAGGCCGGATTCGAACCGGCGCCGTTGCAGTTCCGAAATGGCAAAGACCTACGCCTGAACTCCCTCAGCTGCAGACAGCCCCGATTTGCCCTGAACCACACACCAATATTCCATGATAAACTTCCTTATCACCCAAATCCACTTGTTTCTAACCTTGCTTCCTCTTCAGAATCAGATAATGCTCCTAGGCATCTAAAAAGAAAATAACCACGATATCTTCTAACCTAGAAATGTTATTAGGGATCTACCAATCGCTAGTTTCTCCACAAGACTGTGTAATGTAATTGTAGCATAACCAACATCATATTTACTTTTATTGTTGTATATTTGTATTATACAGTTATAAATTCCAAGAAATAATAAAAAATCTTTGAATCCTAATCAACCAGGTTTATCAAAAATGACACAATCAAGCATCATTTCCACTTCTGTAGTTTAGATTTTTTAAAACTTTATAGATTTCAGTTGCTAAATTATTTTTTTAAATTTCAATGAAATATCTTTGAATGAAGTATCATAAAAGTGTTATCAAAATGTCCTCAGCTTCAGGCACTTTTTGAGCTAACAATTACAATTAATATATATTATAAGAGTAGAAGCATTAAGATGTTATACCGCTCAAAAAATAAACTGAATTTTAAATTTCATGACAGGCAAGATTGGATTTTTGATATGAAATTTAATTTCATTATAAATATATTATTAATATAAGTTCTAACCATAAAAATATTGTTACTGATTAATTACATAAAACATAACATCTTCATGCTTTTATCCAAAAATTATGAAGTGATTGTAAATTGATTTAATGAATATATCTGAAATACTGAAAAAGTTTGCTAATTGTGATATTTACTGGTCAAGGCATCGGAGAAAGAAATGGTAAAATAAAAAATTGTAAAATATAAAATAAAAAAATTAACGGCTTACAAATATAAGTTCTAAGTCATTTTATACTCAATAAAATTTGAAGACATATTTATTATAATCGTCAAAACCTCCGTTATGAATATTTAAGATAGTTCATAAATCCTATATTAATTTTATTTTATTGAGTATCAATGATTGACAACAGAGGAGGTTTTAGAAGCTATTACTCCTCGCTATAAATTTTTATTTTCCTAGTATATTATTTGATAAAAAGCTCAACAAGAACTACCAATTCGTCAAATATAAAAAATAACTGATTAGTTAAGACACTTACAAGACTCAACGACTTCGTGAGTTTTGGTGTCATGCAGCTATCATAATTAGTCTATCCTAAATATTAAGTCACCACACTTTTATCTCTAAGCCATGTAGGTCAAAACTCCTTAATATGGTCATGAAATAATGTTTTCACATACGCTAGGTTTAATCTTTTTATGATATATGGGTTTCCCCATCCGGCCATCTATTTTTGAGGGCCTGGCTCAGGACGCCATGATCAAGGAGGAACTTTAGCTCGAGACACCATAAATGAATCAAGATAATTTGTATAACTGAAAATATCGTACATCAACTCACATGCCAACCACTGTTGATTACGAAGTGGTTTAAGTGTCTCTTACGTCTCTGATAAACGTTAAGTGAAATCAGTGAAAATTTCTGGCTCCTTAGGCCTAAAATTTACAATCAATATACATTTTTAGGATGAAATCATTAAGATGTTACTTCGCTTCATATAAAAAATTAAGAAAACAAATTGGAGCTGGATCAGATGAAATCTAGATTATCTTTACTAAATAATGGAGATAGGTTTATCCACAACATGTTCACTCCAAAACCCAGTTCTTCAAACCTCAAGCCACTTTCACATACTTTATTAAATGGTGTATCTTATAAAGTGGAAGATTTTGAAAAAAAAAAAACATTTCAAGGTTGCTACACATGATCGACCATGCATTAACACCCTTTTTACAATAGCCAACAATACCACGACCCTAACCCCATGCAATATTGAGAAAAATGCTTTCCTGTGTGTATACAAGGATCTACGCTGAAAGTGGTATAGTATAAACTATATACCTTAAGGGATCCGGGAAATATAAATGAAAAATTATTTGTGAAAATTTCATACAACATGAAGAGAGATTAACTTCAAACAAATAAAATCAATCAATGTTTGAGGAAAATCACGTTTCTTACAACTATGTCAAGTGGTCTACCAAAAGTTCCAAAAATCTGCTGTTGTGTTGTTTTTTTGTCATCAAAAATGGAAATCATTTAATTAGGAAATTAAATTTTAAAACTTTTTTAAATTTTTATAAGTTTTTTTATTGACATCCTTTTTTCAGATAATTAAGGTTTTTATATTTATAAGATAATTATAAGTTCACTAAACCTTATGAAATTATCCAAAAACATCTCGCAATAGCTACAAAACAAAAAAAATGATTCTATTTCATGATTTTTTTTTTAAATATTTATGTCAGATACATCTGAATTACAATTATATTACGTATTTATATCTTTACTTTTATATTATGCAACTAGTCTGGAGTTATTTTTGTTATTCTTTTCTTTTCTTAAGATTCTCGAACTGGCCAAATATTTATTTATCAGTAATTTGCAGCTATTAAAGTGAATGACATAAGTCATTTGTTTTAAGATTCCAAAATCTTTTCTTTTTTTTATTTATAAACTGATATTTTACTATAATTGATTTCAGATTTACAGTTGTACAATACAAATTAATTACAAACTTGTTATACAAAATTATATTTCATTACTTAGTTAACGATGAACAAAGAAAAAACCTAACTAGAGACTATTTATTCTTATAGATTTAAAATCTGTTATTTTAAATTAAATTTTTATTTTTTTTTCCGAACCCTCTAAAACAGAAATAAAAAGTGAATTAGTAGTGCATTACAGTGAAAAAGAAAAGTAATTCGTGTTGTGTCTTACCTTTTACTCCCTTTGGTATTTTAAGGTTACCTGTTATGTTTAATGTCATATATGAGCTATCCATTCTAAAAAGGAGCTATTTTAAGTCCGGAGGTGAATTTTAAATTAAAAGCGTTTGAAAAATGAAATAAACTATATTGCAGCAAGTGCACTTACCATTGGTTTAACCAAGCCCAGAGACAAAAAGTTGCAAGCAAGTCAATATTACATTTAATGTTTTATATAATTCGTTTAGTTAATTTATTTGAATTGTCATATGAATATACTAAAGTCCCTATTTTAATAGATGAGGGTTGAAGTATAATTAACAAGTTTAGCTAAGCTGCCATTAATCGCCTTCTGTAGAACCACCACCAGACAACCGCTAAAATCCCTATTTTGCTCCGGTCCCCACAAGCCTTCCCAAAGACCCATAAATTACCCCAAATTCCGCTGCTGCTGGATAGGGCAGATGTCTTCCTGAGTTTTTTTCCAGCAGTAGTGCCAGGTTCCGATAAGAGATAGCGCGGAGGTGCTACTCGCTGGACATTCTGATTTCGGACAGCTCTGGGGTTAATCTTCGAGTCACTCAGAAATAGGTATTTATTATTACTATTTCATTACCTATGAATGAATTTCATGAACATCAATTAGCTAAAAGAAATGAGTTTTATTAAAATCATTCATTATGACTAACTACACTACTAATATATTACCTACAAATAGAAAAAAAAATCTTTCGCCCAAATGATTTCAATTGCCATTATTAATAATCCCAGTTTAATTTGCCTTCATAAATTTTTTTTTATTTATATTTCCACACTAAGACATCGTATGAAAAGCGTAATATGAGAACCATTTTTAAGTAATATTTTATTTCTTCTTTGTCTATTACATTATAATTACAGAATTTTATAAAAATTCACTGTTTCTGAAATACGTATCATCTATGACAAATAGTCTCATTTTTTTTTTCAAATTTCCAAAATTAATAAAATAAAAAATATTCTAGCAACAAATAATGAAAATTTGTAATTATTTTTAAAAATTAAAGGTTTTAATAGTTTTCGATTTAAACTATTTTATATTCTGACATTAATTATTTCTTGTAATATCTGAAATAGCTAATAGGAATATATAACTAATTTTTAATGTTGATTTATTTCTGATTTGAAATGAAAATATTTTTTTTTTTAACTTTCTAAATTTGTTGATATCACTCACAAAATAAATAAATAAAGTTTTTTAAAATATATTTATTTTTCAATTTTATTCGTAAGAGTGTATTAAGATGTAAGATTATGAGCCTAAAAATGTTCTTTCATTTAGTCCAGTTGTGTGTAAATTATTGAAGCAATAGTCAGAATTCGGCCGTTTTGCTTTATTTTTTTATTAGCTATGATGACTTTTCAATCCATTTCTTTTGGACTAAAATAAAAAATACAAGCGATAAGAATACTTATCTTTAAAATCTACTAATACTGAGTTAATAAGAAGAGTACCTAATGAATCAAATAAGTTTTAAAAATAATACTAATTATCAGTAATAATCTATAGTGAAGATATGGAAAGTAACTTCTGTACCAAGATATTGTTTATTATGCTTAGAATGTTTGTTTCAATTTAATTCAAGTCGATGAGAAATGGAATTATTAATAAGTCAGGAGATTTGGTAAAAGCGAAATAAAATGACTGATTCCTAAATATTTTCAATATAATAGGCATAAGAATATTAATTAGTAACTACAACATATTTTGTAAATATAAATATAACTTGCTGTTATTTAAAGTCGATTAAATAATGATGTTTTTGAAGTGATTATATTTTAAAATATTATTAAGTAGTTTAAAATATATATAGATTAATGTGATAAACCATGAAAACTTAACAGACAATGTCTTATTACTACTCTTGGAACTTCTATGATAGTTTTAAATTATTAGTTTCTATAGCATAGAAGTATATTTTAAAATATTTAGCAACAATTTGAAAAGTAGTAAAATAGATCATAATGGGAAACAGAACAATATAAATACTCCCTAATTTTATTTATTTTTTTTTTTTCGTACCCTCCAAATTGAAAAAATAAATAATAAATAGGTACAAAGATACTAGTTGAAGTTTCCTTCCTTTTTCTACCCATGCGTACTTTAAGGGGTGTTGCAGGTATGTACTGTGTGTGCTGAAACGTTGGCGCTGTGTGTGCATTTAAACTATGTTGAGCAGAGAGGACTAATTTTATAAAATTTATCTTATATATATCTTTTATATAATTCAAAAAGCGAAACTCTCAATTTGTAAACCACAGTAATTGAAAAAATTAAAACTTTTGCAGATTTAAAATTGTTGCTCATTTCGATATTTACCCTCATCCAGAAGTCACTACAATTTTATGGCAACATTATTCCTTACGTTAACATTTATATTTCTCACATACTACATTGCAATTTTTTTTTAGTTACAGACTTTGATAGTAAATTAAATTTTAGCATCAATTCATATCAAGCGCGTTTTTTTGATAGACGCATTCTATAGTCGTAGGTCACCAAAACCCAATAATATTTGTTTACGGTTTTGCCGATTCGGTACAGAACATCGATCAAATCCAAGAATTAAATAGTTTTAGAATTCAATTCCCTATAAGAATCCGGCTTCATAATTGACGCATTTATTTATTAAGGCGTCATTATCGTGACGGCCATTTTAGTCTCTTCAGCCACTCAACGAAATTCAAACATGGTGACAGATCCCTACAGCAGGTTTTTCAATTTTTCGCATAGTACCATATTTACTTTTCTTGAAAAAGTTTACTGTGTTTTACAATTTTCTCCTTCAGAACATCGTTCTGGCAGCCATTGAGCTGGTTTTACAATGGCTCCAAAATATGAAAATGATCTCCAGTTTATGCGCTGGCATATAGATTTACTAACATATTACGGTTTATATGTTTTCAAAGGTATTGAAAATTAATATAGAAACGATTTTATGATCGTTCGGTTGCTTATCGATTCATTTTGACTTTTATGATTCCTGCTCATAAGAGATATTTTTAAATAAACTGAATTCACATATCAGTTAATTTACATATAATTTTAATTGTCATTTAATTTAATAAGGATTCTAAATAAGTAATTGCTATTGCAATTACGTAGTATCAAGAAGTATCTGCAACTGAGAATCACATTTACAATTATAGTAACTGTATGGAGTTGTTACAATTAATTAGTTCAATTACTGCACATATATTTTCGATAAAATTGTCAAACTTCATCAAGTTAAACTTCACTGTCAACCATTTTTCTACCTTACTCAATGTTTGAGTATTAGGTAAACAGAAAAATACGATTAGGGCATCCGTAGCTCAGTTGGTTAGGCCCATTCTTACCAATTTGAGATTGCTGGCGGTGCCGGGATGAATCAGGCCTAGGGTGTTGACGTTTTTCATCGAGTGGTGGTCCTACAAAATGATAAACATGACCCCCTACCATGGTTAGGCAGTATAGGACTCCTACGGGAGTCTTAGCCGAAAAAACATACGTTATAGAAATCTTCATTTTCTCTTTGTAGTAAAAGAGTGAGGGGTTGGGCCTCACATAGTTTAATTTTAAACTTAGTGGTCCGCATACTTCTACGGATTGGAAACCACTGCTGTAACTGTTAAGCTTAAGCTGTTGTAGAGCATGCTATGATTTGCTTTTTTGTCATTTATATCTGTTTCAAACTTTCAAATCTACTCAGTTGGATGAAATTTATCTGATCCGAAGTCACTTATTTGTTAGAGATTCGAAATTATTTGTATTCAGAAATACGTTAAGAATCTGATCATAGAATGTTCGCATAGCACTTATATAGAAATACCTTTAACTAAACTCCTAGCCGGTAGATGTTGGGATGCTAGCATACGAAGAGAGGAATTCAGCCCTAACATCAGCTACAGGTGCGAATAGCCCCAAGAACAATAGGCATTCGTGAAACTAATGGTGCAAAGTTGGTGCGATATTGGAGTGTAAACAATTGGATTAGCATAAAAAGGATAAAGGTCTTTGGTGTAATTGCGCAAAGACAAGGACCTATCCCCGGCTTTTGTAGCATCTTCGCATATCCTTGGAGAATACAGAATATATATTTGATGATCTAAATAATCTTTTAATTCTTACATACTTAATTTAATGCTGATTTTTTTTATTTTATCAAAATTTCAATTGTTTCAAATGAAAATTAAACCATTGATCTACATTATTTACTTTCAAACTGTTAATCGAAAATAGTTTATTCCAGCATAATTTCGTTAATCTTTGTTTTAACTGAGTTCACGAATAAAAATTTTTAAGATCACCACTTCTTCTAAAAATAGTCCATCGTACCATTCGGAAGACATGCACAATTTATTCTAATATCTAAAATTTTAATATTCGTTATCAAATTATATTTTCCAAGAAATATTATTCCATTTTATAATGGTAAAATAAAAATATATTTCCCTCATTGAACGAAACACTAAAATTTGAACTAAGGAAAACCAAAAAATGCTTGCATTTGAAAAAATATCTTATGTTAACCTAATGCAATAAGTCTTACTGATGAAATTTTAACTAATTGACTTAAAAAATCTGAGTTTTGCTCCAAAATTCTGTACAGCCTAACGAGCAAAGTTTACAATCACAATTGTTTGAATTCTTAAAACATTTAATAACCTTTTGATGTTCATTTATCCGAATTTAGCAGAACAGTAAACAATTGAAACAAAGACAATGCAGAGAATTGACAAAATAATACGAAGAAAGGGGGGAGAAAAAGATGATATCTGGAACGAGATACCAGAGGTGCTGGGGGCCGTCCTGTATTAGTGGTTCATCGAGATAGCATCGCGGGATATCCTTCACGGCGGCACTTCTCTTTGTCTTATATTTGTATATATGGCCATAATCGTTCGAACCTTCTTTACTCCGCCGCTTCCCACACTTCTTCCATCCTTCTATCTTCCTCATCTCCCGTCATCGCCCCATACTCCATCCATTCTTCTGTCACCTCCGACTATCATCAGGATCGCTTATATGGCGCGGAGGTTGGGAACGCTAGGCTCGATAATTATAGTAAATTCTTCTAACGATTAGTAACTAAAATAGAGAAATTCCAATGAAATAGTCGAAATAAAACTGACAAATTGATAATTTAAAACTTTGTGAAGGGTTGCAGAGGATTCCTTTCCAACCAATAATCCCAAGATAACACATCAATTCTTAATTGTTTTATTCAAAAACACATATTTGCAGGTTATGTGAATCAATTATTTGTTGTTATTATTAAAGATGAATTTCGAATTTCCTGGAATGATGGAGGCGTTTAATGCAGAATAAGTCAGAAAACGGTTGTGTTTGACATTTTGAAATTCTGACAACTGATTTTTTTATACCCATCCCCAGATAATTTCTTTAATCAACTTAAATAATATGTTTTAATATAAAAACCTTGTAGACATCAAGATGTTCTACTCCATGTAAAATAAATTATCTGTTTCGATCATTTTCTGCATTATTCTACAAAACGCGTATACACATGTCTATCGTTGGTATCACCAATCATACCGTCTTAATGATCAACGTAATTAAAAAACCAAACTGTCAATGAAGCTGAAACCATTCAGCTTTGAAATTTCATAATTTTAAACATATCATAAATATATTAGAGGACATAAATAAATTTAAAAATAGAGGTTATGCATAAAAAAATATATTTATTAGTAAGAGTGGGGAGAAGAACAAGAAGAAACAGAGCGTGAGAGGGAAAGTGCAAGATAACTCAGCTATTTTTTTTATTTAAAAAAAAATAATTTGTGTTATTGCGCGTCTACTATTTACTCTCTCTCAAACTCTGTTTCTCCCCCTTCTTCTCCTCACTCTTACTAATCAAGAATCAGAGTTTGTGAGAGAGAGCAGGGACACCGAACAAAAAAATTATTAAAAAAAAAAAATGATACTTATTAAAGTAATAGGATTGGCTTCTCAAATAATTCAGGGTATAGAAGATCTTTAGAAATTTATTTTTTCAAACTAGCGCAAGAGTCAAAACACCTACAGTTTGCCGTATGACAAGCTTTATATGATGGAAATTAGATAATTAAACAATATTAAAAAAAAGAAATTGATAAAAGTGTTTCGTATTTTATTATTTATATTCTTATATTTAGGATCAAACATTTATTCTTGCAAATTTTATAAAGTGATTATTGAATATTATCTCTTTTACCTCTTTTGACTTAGTCTTTTACACATCACAAATAAAGAATGATCATTCATTTTATGCCTTTTGCATCCTCAAGAACATAATCACTTGCAGGAAATGTTTAAAAAAAAACAGCTTTGAATGAAAATAAAAGAAAAAAAAAAGGAAAATATTAAAGAATCCATTATAGAACACATGTGGTGTTATTCGTTCTGTTAAAATAAACCCGAGCCTTACCCACGTATGTGTTTACCCCGCCTGAGGAAGACATCGTTTTGATTCGACTCTACAGACTGATCACCCCACACCTCTGTATTTATATGCACTTATATTTATAAACAGATGGTCTCCCTTCGTTGGGAAATAATAAACTGAATCCTAACTTAATACCCAAACAGCCCGTTATTCTTCTTAATGTATTTACAATACTCCACGAGCTGCTTGCGCTCAATAAAAATAACATTAGAAGGCCTCTTCTATATAAACACTTGGTCATAGATGTACGAGCGATTAGAAAATATGTCTGCCCTATCTGAATAGTTCTGAGCTGCACTAAACATTAGGAAGTTTTTAAACACCTATGTTCAACCTCTGTAATGAGTGGAGGGAGTTTATATTTTTAAATAATATACAAGTTAACTCAATATTTTGGTTTAACTATTTTTTCTCAGAAAAACAAATTAACAAAGGTTTCTACAACAATAAAAAGGAAGATTAAGTAAACAAAATTGGATAAATTAAAAATATATACGAATTCACTGTTTCGGATGAAATCATTTTTTATTTTGTATAAATATGTTATCAATAGGTTACAAGGATTGTCTGAAAATTAAACTTCTTTTCTTAAGATAGAGGAAAAAGCTTAAAAAATTGAAGTATGGCACCAACTCTGAAAATAACTCCTAAACTTTAATAACAAATAAACATTATATTGGCAGAAAGACAATAAAATTTAATATTTATAGAAAGTGATTAGTCATGCTGCTCTTTATTCGTCATTTCGGCGTATTTGTTATATTGCTAACGAAATCTCAGAAACAAATGTTGTTATTGCACATCCCGACTACCAGGACGAAATGAATGTCTACCGTTTTTTTTCGATATAATTTCTGTTAGTGTTAGTCAGTTTTATCGTTCACAAATGGCTCAAGTAGTGCTGGTACCTAACAGAAGGTAGTAACTTCAGTACAATAAGAACATAGCAACTAAAGTGAAGTACTTTATTTGAGCGATTTGTTATATACGAAATGTGATGTAACTAAAAAACGGAAAAAAATGAAGCTACTTACCCAATGGTTAAGATCAATTAATTATCTGTCTTCAGATTACAATAGATGTTTCAAAATTTGTATTCATTTCTAAAACTATTTGAGTTACTTTGATCAATTTTTAACTTCGAGCGACCGTATTTCCTAAATGAACTAAAAATCATTCTCTATCCTCAAATTGCTCATAAAATTCTGTGATTCATTAACCCTAATAACATGCTTCCAGTATCGTCCCTTGTTCTCTCCTTCTTGGACTACGGGTGCTTAGTGCAAACAAGAACTATTTGGTGAGCTCTGGATGATACCAAAAACATCAATAAATAAGATTCTTATGAGATGTTGCCAGTCGCTCTCACTTTTTTTGCTAATTTCCAATAATACTTTTTTATTCCGTTCATAAGAATAATAAAACACCCTATACTGCTGTGTATTATCCATCCACATCATGAATACAAGATTTCAGCATATCAATTTCTTTATTCCATCAAATTTACATCATCCTTCGAAATATGCCAACAGTCAAGATGGGCAGGTGCTGCCAGGGCGCACAATGAGATTATATATATTGTTTTCATTATTTACTTTAATCCATTCATCAATATTATTTATTCATAAAACATATGAATTATTGAGTGGGAAGGAACAGGCTGTCTTATTTTGTCTCAGTTACATTGTATTTTTATTTTATAATTATAGATTATTTCTGTTTCAGGTTATAATTAAAACAAGTTCTCATAGTGCGTTCATACAAATGCTGTTTGAATTGCTTTTTCTGTTATTCTTAGGAGATTAAATGTTACACTTTTATGATTATTTTTTTGTTTTTCTTTTCAAACTAATGAAAGTAAGTCCTCAAAAAAAGGATTGTTATTGGAAGCCTACAGAATTATACCTTCATTCTCAATAAATTACATTTAAATATCAATGAATTATCAAAAGGCGTCATCAAGACTGAAAATACATAATGACATTAATATAGACTAAATGTAGCTTATATTATATGAACAGCTTAAATATATTAAATAAATATTGAGAAATGCATCAGTTTAACATATAGTTAATAAAGCCTAATTTGAACTTTAGTATTAATTTTATTATGTTCTTTTAAATGGTGAATATGCATATGTACGCATGGTAATTACTTACACCAGCAACGCAAGGCGATCTTTTTAAATATTATTATAATAGTTATCAATAAATATCATTATAAACATTTTTGTAAACAAATTAATGACTCTATTGTTCTTACGATGAAAGAGAGATATATCTTTCTTAATGTGCTATTCGACTATTTAACTTCAAGTTTATTTATTTATTATTTAATTTATTTATATTTTCTGTAATTATGGTATAGATGAACTTCTCTACCATTATTGCTGGTCTAAGTGAATTTCTATTTCTAAATTAGAGTTAATTAACATTCAACATATATCAACAAGAAGATTATTTTACTACGTTTAATTTTAGGCTTCATATTTTTTTCCTTTAAACGTCTTTTATTATCCATTTAATTTGAAGTTTTTTTTCTATTTATTATTTATATGTTTTGTAATTATTGTATGAATAAACTTCTTCTTCACTATTGCTCATGTCCTTAATTGAGACATAATATAATATACAATAAAAATTGTTCATGAAAACGTTTTTCTGAGTTTAATATATACAAAAAAAAATTAAATTTAGATTTAAAAATTATCAAAACACCTTTTTTTAAAACCTGACCTGAATTATTTTTTAATTACATCAAGTCTTTTAATGATAAACATGTCAACCTCTCCTGAATTTTTATAGGTTAAAATAAAGGAAATAATTTTATTGGTAGTGCTACGCGATTTTACTTCCATTGGGTATACTAGTGTTTGTATAATTCGATTAATAGTAGCATGATACTATGAAACCTACGATTCAATTTTTGATTACTTTAATAAAAACTATTTATAATTACTGGTCTAAATTGATAAGTTTGCCAAGTATAAGTTGGGGTAATTAAAAATGGCGGCCGTTTAAAAACGCTAAGGAAATAATTATTAACAAAAACTGCCAATAACACTAAGAAAACTTAAAAGAACATGATTTAAATAAGAGTAAATTTTCTAAAATATGAGCCCTTATAGAGTTGTTTACGTTTAATAGTGCCTGTGTTATAGCTTTTTAATAAGCAACATTTCATGAAAAATGCAGTAAAAAATAAGTATTTAGTGAATTTAGTTTGTGAAGTCTATATCTTAAAAAAACATATGACAAACAAATGTCTATTAGCATTCAAATTAAAGCTAGTGTAATGTACTTTAAAATAGTCTGATGTTTGTAGGATATTTGGCAAAATCAATTCACAAAATGTTGATTACTAATTGTTCGGCCCACTCCTTCTCCCACGATTCCCCCTCTACCCTCTCCCTCTGTTTCCAGTACTCCAGCAACCGCTTCTCAAAAAGACCCTGAAAAAATCACGGTCTTCCATCCGAAAACAGAACAAGACTGAGGAGGCTGAACCTCCTCAAGATTTTCCGAAGTTAACCTCTTCGGAAATAACCACTACGAACGAAATCTCTGTTCCCCACGATAGTACAGATTAGACACAAGGAGAATGGTCATAGTAAAAGAAAGAAGAACAAGAAGTAAAATACGAAAACAGAGCCAAGAAAAAATGGAACACGATTAATAAGTAAAGTAAAGTCGATATTTCCTTTCACAATTTCTGTTTTAAACTGATTATATATTTAGTAAAAAAATTATATATAATTTTTATTATTTAATTATATTATTATTATTGATTTTATTATTATTGTTTTATTTATTATTATTTCCTTTTTTAATTTTTATTTGCCTAAAATATTCCGAACTAAACTAATTTTTACTTCTCATTAATGTTTACTTCATCTATTTCTAAAAATTGTCTCTATTTATTCATGTAAAGTAATTTTTTCTCTCCTTTATTTTATTTTATGTCATTATTACAATGGAACTGTTACGGACTAGAAACTCACTTTAACGATCTTAAGATTCTGATTAGAGATATTAATCCGTTTTGTATAGTCCTCCAGGAAACCAATCCTTAAACCATGACGAAAGAAATTAAAAATATATAGGAAAGATGGGCCTTTTACAAATTATGGCCATCACGGAGTACTTCTTGACGTAAACCAATCAGTTTATTCCGAAACAATCCAAATAAATATCCATTTCCAAGTTATAGCAGTTAAAATCTATTTAAATTTTACATTCTCAGTATGTATACTATATCCGCCTTCGTTTAATTGGAGACCAAAACCTCTTAGACATATTTAATGAACTACCACAACCTGTTCTTTTGGGGGGACTTGAATGTGCGTACCTCGCGGTGGGGTTCTCAAAATTTTAATATGCGAAGCACAATGATTGAAAAATTCATAAGCAATACTAATATCCTCCAGCTTAACACAGGGGAACATACTTTCCTTAGCTCCAGCTATTGGACTTATTCAGCACTTGATCTTACACTCTGTAGTTCAACTTTGTATAATTCTATAGATTGGAAAGTTCTTACTGATTGATACGGCAATGTCCATTTCCCACTTCCTATAAAATTTAAAACCATAAATCATATACATACCAAGCCGAAATGGGTGCTAAAAAGAGCTGATTGGACTCTTTTTACGTCCGTTGCCTAACCACCACCAATTCATCCATAACATATTGACACTGATAAAGGTTGTAAAGCCCTTATTAAGAACATTATAAAAGCTGCGAAGGCATCAATACCGATGACCTCGGTGTAAGAAGGCTATTAAAGGATGTTGGAAGGCATACAAAAAATTTACCAAATGTATGACGGGAAACTTTATGGAATATAAAAAGCACCGGGCTATATGTATATATTCAAACAAAGTAAGGAAGGAGTCACGGAAAAAGATATTAGTTCTATAAACTCCTCTACATCGTCAGCTGATGTGTGGAAAATAAAGTCCACAAATTTACAAGAAATTCCTCCCTTCTCTGTTACACGATATCTGTTAACGGAAAACTGACAGATAACCCATCAGTTATAGCAAATAAATTTGTGAACTATTCCTCCGAAATATACAATTCCAATAAAAATAATATCTTTGACGTGGTAATAGATTCCGACAGGACAGATAAGAAAGCGGCTGTACATTATAACCTCCCATTTTCTCTATGGGAATTAAAACATATCTTAAATCAATCAAAAGACAAAGGCACTACACCCTAATCTGATCACTAATCTAATATGACATGAAAAAACTACCAAATAACTTGCTAAAATGGCTGCTTGACTACTATAATCATGTCTAATTCACTGGACAATTCCCAAGTGCCTGGCGGGAATCAACAATAATCCCAATTTTAAAAAATGTAAAGGACTAGCGGATGACAACCAGCTACCGACCCATATTCCTCACAAACTTTTTCAGTAAAATAATGGGACGTATGGTCAATAAATGATTAATGTGGAAAACAGTTGATCTTTCCAATTACATACTTGGCTGAAACCTAATATTCGTTTATTAATGCTCAACACTCAATCGCGATATTTTTCGATCTTAAAAAAGGATTTGATAACATAAACATGATATAATCCTTGAAATATTATGAGCTGTCGGAATTATAGGGCAAATGTACCATTACGCAAAACAATTTCTTTCACATAGCCACTTCAGAGTACAAATAGGATGCGAAATTTCCGATGACCGCAAACAGATTAGCGGAGTCCCACAGGGTTGTGTTCTCAGGCCAACACTATTCTACCTAGCAATTAACGATTTGGGACTCAAATTGCCAAGGGGTGTTAAACCGCTGCGATTCGCGGACGATCTAGCTATTATTTATCAATCAGCGAATACAACCAACATTCAACATAATTACAGAAAACAATCAATAGAATCAATAACTGGTCACTTTTAGTCGGTCTCGAGTTCTCACCTGAGAAAACCAAATGCCTCCATTTCAACCGAAAAAGAATAACCCCACCATTCCTTAAACTCTATTTAGACAATTCTTTGATAAACTACAAAAATAACCAGAAATTCCTGAGGATGATATTTGTTCGGATGCTAAATTGACAAATGCACATTTCAACATTAAAATCTAATTGATATAATTACATATATTACGCTTGCCTAGCATTGGGATCTCAATGTTTTCTTTAACTTATTTATTTTGAGGAAAATGTACGTAAAAGAATAATCTCAGTTTCTGTTCAATAAAATGTTCATATATAAGAAATCTATGAAGAATATTTTTTCATTAGTTATTTTTAGCAGCATCCATTTGTAGTTTGGAAATTTTTATTACGAAAATTAAATTAATTGGACTTTGGATTTAGCAGAGATTTAAAACAAGTAAGTGTACTAACGATTTTTTAAGAACGTTTAGTTGTTGACTCAATCCATTTATTAGTTAGTAATTTATAAGAAAAATTGTGTGGTTTTACATACCATCTGGTGTAATTGCGTATGTAAAGTAGAAAAACATGTTGAACGGATTGTTCACAATACTCCTGCATAATTATTGCACTGTTTACAATTGTAATCCTAACGCCATGAGGATTACAATGGTTTCTTCTTCTCCATTATTTTCAAGAAAGATACTGGATACAGAAAAAGAGCCAGCAAAAATATGACTTTACATAAAAGGAGTGAAGTACCTTTTGAATATGAAGAAAATCAGAGCCGGATACGCCATAAAATGCAGTGCTATCTGACGATTGGAATATCTAATACTCCGGGCCTGTATTGGGCGCCTATTTATTTCGGTATATGTTAAAGAGGTGGGGGCCGTAAAAGGAGAAAGAGCGGTTGTGTCCCTCCTAAAAATGTAAATAGCAGAATTTGGGCGGTGTTTGCCTGAGTACGTGCCTTGAAGAAACACAATGCGGCCGCAAAACGGCATAGAGAGTGCGTTGACACTTTGTTCATCTGCGTAGTAGGTCTGACCTCCATTCGGCTCTCTGTCACCGTGAAAGAGCCCAATTGATTGCCGAATTAATCGGGTAGTTTAGCAGCCAGGCTGACAAGCGGCAATAACTATTGCAAGAGGTCGACGGTGGCTACTCAAAGCGCAATTTGATGATGCTTAGCAACTGCCCTGTGATAGTGGATTGGCCTAATGAAAGCCGCTGACATTGTTTACAGGAGGCTATTGCTGCAGAATTAACTTGTAACCAGAAGGCTATTGCTGCAGAATTAACTTGTAACCAGGAAGTGACTTCCAAGTAACCTGATAATTCCTTCATCGGAATATCGATCAACTTATCAATATTAGAACTAAATTTGTAGTTGATTAACACTTACTGACGTTTACTAAAGAATCTAATTATATTTAGAAATTATCAGAATAATTTTAAACAAGTTATTTTAAGTAAAGTATGGGTGACAACGTGCATATTAAGTTTTATTGTATACTTATCTTTCAGTTTTTAAGTCGCAGATATTTTACGGCCTGTTACATTTAAGTTTATCCACCGCACCGGATATAATATTTTCTCTTAGAATGCTAATATATTAATATCATGGTAATGATAGTCCTTACACCAATATAATATGCTATAAATAGTAATAAGACAAGAATATTAAAAAAAAAATCCAACGTCAAGAATTATACATATATATTGAAAAGATACTTATTATTATTATTTACTTTCATTAGTTTTATGTTATCTAACCTGAACTAAATTTTTATTACTTTTCTCTTTATTGTTAGTTGTATGACGTTAACCCAGTGTACTGGCTAGAAGGATTTCCTTCTGGGCTGAAAACGTTGGCCAATATGCATTGCGCAATCTAAATCCCAAACTCTGAGACAAAAAAAAGGACATTATATGAAGAAAACTTTGATTTAAAATCTTTATTTAATTGTCAATAAAGAAATGAGAGTCTACCAATCAGACCATACTACCTGCAAAATGATAATTCTAAAGATAAATATCAAAAAATTCATTTTTGAGTTCTGAGAAGTAAAAGAAAAGTTGTTGTATGAAGTATGCCTTCAACCGCATTGTAAGACACACTTCACTTTTGGTTGGCTGGTTGGGTTTGAGTGGACTGTATAATTGAAAAATGAAACATGATTAAATGTAATAAAATTCTATTGTTTTATGTTACAAGAGATGTAGGGGTGACCGATAGAAAACATTATGATTAGATTGTTAGTAGAATTTTATATGACTGGACTATGGAAATTGTAGATCTAACATTGAGGTGGTTGATGATGATGTGGATGTTAATTATTGCTAGATGGACTTACTCCATGGTTCTTTCTTCCCTCCACATCCTTAGGCCTCTCTCCCCTCTGCCGCCGGGAACCACTCAAGTAAATCTACTCACTTATGTTGATATTAATGATGAGTTAACAAAAAAAAAAGGATGGACGCTTCTCTGGCTGAGACAAGATGGCTATCTCACACTAGTCTGGGTTGCTTCTCTTGCCACCGAGAGCGCTGGAGGAGGTGAGATCTGGCCGCTGGCGACATGGGGCGCTACTAATCTTATACATGGCAGCCTTTCCGATTCAACCTTTCAGTTGCCGTAGGTTACCCGGAACAGTTGTGTGTTAATTCCTTTCAAAAAATGGTCCAGTTTTCACCTGCAATATACAAGGGATACAATAAATGTCATTAAGAAATAAATATGGAAGTATTCAAGATGTATGTTAGTATTTATTTGGAGTTCCTTAATCCTTAAAACTACCTATATAACTAAAAACCTTTATAGAATTTAATTTAGAATATAGTAAATTCTTTAAAATATGAGCCCTAATAGACATCCGATCATCTAATAGTTCCTGTGATGTAGTATTTCGTAAACCAAACGTTTTTTCATAACATAGACAAATCAACATTTAGTGAATTTATTTTGGCAAATTGCATTGAAACTCCTGCTCCTCAAGAAATAATAATTATGAACTTCTTTTACAAAGTATAAATTACTAGCTTTAATTAGACTATTAACAGACATATGTACGACTCATGGTTCAAGAGATTTAAGTGTTTCATAAACCAAAGGTTTTTTTTTTTTTTTGCTGAATTATTATAGAATCAATTTTATGGAGTATATTTAGTCTTCCAATTGACTAAAAGCCTCATAGATAAGCAAATATTAATAACTAATGTGACATGAGAAGATTCTTCAGCCTCGTGAAAATGAAATACATCATACCCGCCGGTTAAGTCATACTCGTTTTACCAAAGATTTTTATTTATGCATCTTTTGTCATTCTCAATTAACTTCTGCGTACTATTCTGTTTTCGCTAACTATATACCTAGAGAAAAATGTCTTTCTCATATCTCCTTAAGTTAATTATCAAATCTTTTCATAGTTTGTATTTATCGAATTTTCACCACTGACAAATATGTAACATTGGTATTTACTTCAAATAAACAATATTAAAGGTACTGTATCTTGTTGGCCCCGCGATTGTTTATTTACATTGGAAGAAGATAGTTGACCGTGTGAGGTAGTAAGTAGATTGGAGGAAGATAGTCCGGGCAATTAAGGTATCAAAAAACTATTTATTGTTACTATTGTGATACCTTTATTGACCGCCACCCGGACCATCTTCCTCCAATCTACTTACTACCTCATACGGTCAACTAGCTTCTTCCAAATATTAAAGGTACTTTAGAAAATTCGCCATCCAAAACATTTCAGATTATTTTAATGAGCAAAAGTGAGGTCTGATATTAAAGAATACTCAATTTTATATTGATCTACTAAGCTTAATCAAAATCGTTCTAGTCGTTTCTTAGAAAGTCCTAAAAAAGTGTAAAATCTATTTTTTAAAGTGACACTTCCGGTTAGTCGATTTTAACGATAAATTTGTAACATTTCAGGTCAGCATCTACCCTAAATATACAATTTATATTTCATACCGTATTTAGGTACGTGAAAGTTAAAATTAGTATTTCTTCATTTCTACGGATTTATTTAAAGGTATTCCCTAAATTTTATTTTTAAAATAAAATTCAATATCTGTTCAAGGCTAGCTTAATGAAATATAAGTAAGTAGAACAATACCTTTTAAAAATTAAAATATAAGATCAAAACCTCTCAAATGAATGCTGTGAATGTTCAGTACCTTTATTTTTTTTCAATTTTGGCATGTTTTCTTAGATCTCTTTAAATATGGTCTTAATTTTGATTTCTTGCATATAAAGAAAAGTTTCATGTCACAACAGTAGTTTATATCTGTTATAAGAGGATTAAATGTATTAATCATCAGTCATAAATCGATTCTTGAGGAAGGTATTTAGAAGATTTGATCATTCCACAAAGGATTCTTGGAGCCAATAAGAGTCAGTTGACCCCTTCCCTTACTCCTTTATCCTCCTCTCTCGTTGAATTTCTCCGGTACAAAGGTGTGTCGGTACCGTAGAGAGTTTTATTTAATTACTATATTAACTATATTCTTACTCGACTTGGAAAATTGAGATGAATACGAGAGTAGATGCACACCTGGACACAGCCTTTTGCAATCTGGTTTTGTGTAAATCTTGAATGAATGGTAATAGCACCTAATCATCATTCCCCAATAGCCTCGATGCAGCGGAGAAAACGACTTAAATTCCACTTTTCTTCAAGGATTTCCCACATCAATCGCCTCGACTCGCAGACCTCGACTTATAAATATTCTTAGACGTCCGCGAACCTAACGAGATAAGAAGCTGGTGAAACAAGACGAAGCGGATGGATTTACGAAGCGGGAGAGTGCAGATGTACTGCCTCACTTACACAGAACTTACAGCCAACTCTAACGACCGTCCGTCCTCAGCTCACGATTTTTCCGCGTTCACACGGACTGCGTAAAATAATCGGGTGGGATTTAATGGATATGCACTTCTGTTCCAGATTTCTATGATCTCAGAGGAGCTGCTCACAGTCCACTACAAGTTCCTGACTTACAATTAGTTACTTAACAGCTGGGCCTGAGGCGTCCATACGGTATTCATTTGTCTCTCATTTTGGTGTTCTGAACTAATTATTCTTTCTACTTTTTTTTTTTTTTTGGTTGTATTGCCTATTTCTATATAAACAAAAATAGTATTGTACATTTAAAAAAAAAAAAATAATAACTGTAACTAAGACCGTCAGACTCACTTTGACTCGCATAATTGAGTAAAGTCACATAATTATCTCTGTATTGTTTAAGGTTTTATGAATTGATGAAATGAAATGAGTTCAAATTTTGAAACATTATTATTTAGTTATAGTTGTAATCCACCAGGAAAGAAAAAAAAATAGTATCCTCTCAAAATTTGAGGTTTTATGTTATGGAAATTACGTTATGGTATTTTGAATACAAACAAAATAAAATAAAATAATTGTTAGTTCGCCGCTCATGGACCGATTTTTTTTTTTTTTAGATGTGGGACGAAAGTCACATATCTCTCGAAGATGATTCTCCATCCTTTATTGACAAACATTTTTCTAATTTAATTTTTTTTTTTATAAATTGTAGCGAAATGTTGTTAATTAAATTTACAACTAAGCAAATTGTTGCAATCAGACTATTATTAGCCATAATACTGCATATCGACCTTTTAAAAGTATAACCATATTACACCCAAAGTTATTAATTAGTCTCATTTTTAAATATACATTAAAGAGATTTCAATTATTAATTGTAAATAATCAAAACATAAAAATCGTTTACAAAACTGAAATTAAATCACGTATCTATAGGTCAATTCCTATTTTATTTTATAAGAATAATAAATCATATATATACTTTTTTTATTAAATTTATATTTTTACCTATTCTATCAGTAATATTTAAATTGAAGTTATATTATTTTATATTCTCTACTAATACTGTCTAGGTCCCGATTAGGACGTATATCCCTGTACCTATAAACTTGAATAATATTTATAATTACTGACTAATCACAACCAGTGCAAGAGACACATTTTTTTAATCCTAGTTTTTCAGTTTTAGTTATAGTGCCATCACAACCCTCAAGTGTGCTTGGCACCACTATTGACTCAAGACCATGAACTCAAATTCAGCTTATCTCATTACTCTAAAGTCTCCTTAAAATGTTGTCCTTCTACAGTGTATGGGTGTATATATTAATTTCTTGTTACTTCGGATTACAGGAGTTCTGAAAATAAATTTAAAAAATAAGAATTACTTAAATAAACAATATTCCGACACTTAGATAATATTTTTATGCTAAAAAAAATGGTCGAATTTTGGCGGTATGTAAAACCGATCAAGTGCCTAAATCGTTTGATAAAATAATATGTAGGCACATTCTTACTGGGTTGCTCTG
>NW_027114575.1:490956-499832 GCF_000696795.3 Halyomorpha halys
CACATTAACAAATATAAGATAAAACCGAAATATAAAGTATAATCATTTAAAATTTAAAATAAAATTACAATATATTCACTTATAAATCTAACATATTTCTGCACATTTGAAATAATAAATAAAAATCTAAAAAAAAAGAAAAAACAGACAGCAAACATTTACAAGGATATAAATATACGCATACAATAAACTACATGTAATAAATATGAAAAGTGATAAATTAAAGAAAAAATAAACATAAACATAAAACACTAAAATAACATCGTTGATAATATATACTATAAAATGATGCATATAAAGCCCTGTTTATTTATCCCATCTATATCAAATAAGTTCGTATCCTATTATTTGCCAGAATTAATATACTTATCTGCTAGCTTCAAATTTCAGCTGATAGTTAAATAATGATTACTTCATAAAAAATTGTTTTCATTAAGATAACATTTTATTCGATTAAAATAGGAAATATAAAGTGATATTAAAAGTAATTTATATCAAGTTCTAGTGAATTACTAAAATAAACTAACGCGGCTCACATAAACCTACACCATTTCTACCTCACTGACATTTCTATGGGCGATCTCACTTCCCTTTTTAGTATCAGAAATTTTAATTGGAATGAATAACTTTTAATGTTCATTTTCTTATTACTGAGAATACCCGGCCTATTTGAATATCTTGAAGATGAAAGTAAGAAATACCGGTCTAATGGTTTTGCCCCTTCCTGTCTCTAATCTCATTTTCCGACTGCATTCTTAAAGCTGCATTATTCCTTCTCTATTTTTATGTACATTTAGGCGTTTTTATTCCATCCCACACAATCTCTTCTAACCAGTCTGCTTCGTTGTAAAATATAATATGGGTACAATGCAAGGTGTAAAAATCACGTGTTTGGGATAAACATTATGTATTGTTAAAAATAAAATAAAATAATTGCGAACTTCAATAAGAGTTTTATTCGAAATGGGCTTTTTCCTTTATTTGTTTACCATATTTACCAATATTTCGTAAGCGAGACATACTTACCTACATGGTTGGTTGTCATAGTGGCCAAATGATACGATTCTTGTTGAAATTAATTTGGAAAAAGTCTCTTGTTATGATGATGAGGCCCTTTTGAATTTAATTGAAGAGATTGGGCATCACGACTGGACGGTTTGGAAAATTTTTGTCGTGGGATATATTTTTTGATAATGGACAGGCTCTAAGCAGAGTTACCAAGTATTCTGATCTTTGTTTTTGTCTGCTGTACACTTTTGGTTATTCAGGGTTTCACTTAGAGGCCACTGTAGCTGAGAGAATTAAGGCCTTAGCCATATAAAGGTTTGATTTCAGCCGGAGTGGGTTGCCACTTTCAATTTGAGGCTGTCCCACAGAATAAAAATTCGACCCTCCCACTCTATTCATAATATATTGATTATGTTTAAGATATCTACCTCCATGTCAGAAAAGATCAGGTTGAAGATGCGCCAAACAAAATTTGGATTTTCAGCATCTTATAGATGTGATCAGAGGTGGCCAACAAGTCGATCGGGAGCCCAATTTTGGTCGATTGTCAATCCCTTTCAATGTCTATGGTGGAATTCCAAACTTCAAAGCTATTGTAGAAGACAAAACGTTCTAGCAATAGTTTAATGCGCTCAAGGAATTTGCAAAGGTCATAAATTCCTAGAATTCTGACAACCTGACAATGGCTACAAAGCACGATATATTTTGACTTGCGTTTTATTATGCATTATTATTAGCTTTGTCAAGATACACACCTAATTATAATTCCTTCGTTAGAGACATTCAAACTCAGTCTTCCCAGTATTGTTAACAACATTGTAAATTCTAAATCTGTCTTCATCTGTAGCTACTTTGAATTAATAAATATTGTTAATAATCATCCATGTTCTTTTAATGCCCATGGACGTAAGTTTTTTGGCCCTTTAAATAATTATTGTTGTTTTTAGTTAGGTAGATAAGTATGTAGATAAGCCTTATAGCTAGATAACCCTTATATATAAAAACACACACATACAAATATATCTGAGATATAATCAGTGAATTATTGAAAGTTTAATAAAAAGTAAGTCATATTATTATTATTCTTTCATGATAAATTTTCCTGGCCCAAAAAAACAAACAACGCGAAAGTGAAGTATTGAAATCAATTTAGTGTATTTTTATAACAACTTTTTTCATACTTATGAACAAATAGTACAAGAACTTATGCATTGAAGTTGATAAAAGTAAGTAAAAATCTTTCTTGATCAACTGTCGGAAAATCGAATTTTTAGGTGCTGATCGGAATATTGCTATAAAAAGTTGGCTCTGGAAATTTATTTTCTTTATGAGCCTATATCTCGGAAACGTAATAAGTGATTTAAAAAATAATAAATAGTATTGAACATAATTTTTTCTTATCTAACCATACCTCACTGGAATTCGCCTCATACAGTATAATGTATAAACATAGTATGCATTTTACACCCCTTAGACTAGGCCTATATAAGTCGATCACGACACACATTCAAGAATAGTAGATCTTATATACTAAAAAGTTGACCACCCCTGAATATGAGTATACTCTGCTGTTCGAAGAGGAGAGCTAATTCTGATATAAAAAATTTTATATGTGTGAGAATTTTAAACTGCATTGCATTTTAAACTGTAATCAAATTAACATCAAAAATTAACAGTAAGCGTATATAAAAGCTCCAATCCACGTCGTTTAGTTAAGTATACTTCAATATTGTGAAAAATCAGAAATACTAATCGAAAATTTATACTTGGTGGTAACTAAAATTGGTATCATAAAACGTTTACGTTGAAGAACGATTTTAATTTCTCTTAAAATACTGTAATGCTATTATTTTTAGTAATATGTGTTGTTTACTAACTACATTATACAACCAAATACCACCTAGGTCTTCTCATTTATTAAAATTAATTTACTTTTTTTTTTTTTTACAAAGTGGTATATCTCAATAAATAAAGTAATATTTGATGATATATTGACATATTTTTAAGCATTTGTCCTATTTTACTTCTTGGCAAGTATAGAGAAAGACATGGACAGTGCCCTCAGGCAGAGGATGACACGAGCTCTCCCTAAGGAGTCGTGATTGCCGGTTATCCTATAACTTCCGGACGGCCGCGCCGATGTAGAGGAAACGAGCTGGAAGTCCATTGTAGTGAGTCCACTCCTGCAGACCGCACGTCAGCTTCCAGTCATTAGGTCGTCGAGAGTCTTCTGCAATTGTCGTCGTCTGAGAAATTATCTCTTCGTCTGGTTCAAGTTTGACAACCCCTAGCAGACTGGGGACAGACAAGTTTCAACAATCCCAAAATGTAAAAGTTGATACGTAAATTTCTATTTAACGTGTCGTTTTATCTCACTACACAATCTAATTTACTGCATGTGTGTGAAATAGTAAGCAAAATTAGATTCAGTCTATCTCGTATATAAACGTAAGAGAAGAATCAATAAATAATATGGCGAATTTTTAAGAGTCCTTATTAATCATGTTATGTTAATTTTAAAGAGTCCTAAATAGATAAGATCCAACTGCATGAACTACTCCCTGTTGGTCTAAATTTTCAATATTTTTAATATATACTTATCTGAGTTTTATTTATTCATATACTCCAGGAGGATTTGGCCACTTATGATTAGAATACTAAGTGATGTAAAACATTTTATTGACTATGAAGAGAAAAATAATGTTCTTAATTTTATCTAGTCTGTCTTCCTATTATATGACCATAATATAAAATGTATTGTTTATTATGGTGTTATTTTTGTGAATGTTGTTATAAAGATATCGTGTGTCATTCATGTTTTACAAATTCCACAGAACGGTGACTATAGAGGTGACTATACATAGAGTTGGGAAGTAGTTTAATTAGCTAGAAGAAAAAAAAGTACCTAATGTTCTAGCGTAGGATAAAAAATAAAAATAAATAATGGAACAAAGAACATGTAACCTGCCTTGTAATTAATTGATTGAATGCCTGTTAATTACACCATTTTAACATCAACCATGAATGGCTTAGTGTAACTTATTAATGATTTCTCTTAAGAAAAGGTATTTCCTAAAGACACTTTCAACAATTTATTAAATCAGCCATAAAAAAGCTAGTGATTCCAAACACTTTACATCATAAAATATTTCACTTTCATTTCTTTCGACACGAAAGCCTCATAATATATGGATTATATGAAACATAGCGAAGTTTGAGAAAGGCCGAATATTTTATACAGGTTGTAGAATATTTTCAACTTCAAGTTCTTCTTGTGAATTTTTTTTTTTTTAAGAGTAATTTAAAGAAAGAATTCAGAGAGTAAAAGTAATTTCAGTCTAAATTTTTAAAAATATTCTATAATATGTAAAATACTAAACCAATTCCCGCCATTTACTGAGTCATATTACTCTCACTGCCATCATAAGAAACAACAGTATATTCATTATAATGTAAGTTTCATTCATTAGGAATTCATTGCCTTCCTGTGAGGCACCATTTCTTTTTTTTCTGCAACAAACAAGATTAAACTACCGTAAATTTATTTGTTATATACAGTTTCAATTTCACGAGGTAACAGTGTACTTTACGATAGAATAATGGGCTGAAAAAGATTTATATAAATCATCTTAATAAAGAAATTTTATTATTCTATGGGCAAGAGACCACGGAGGCCTAAGTCCTCGCGCGATGTATTTCCCAATATCAGGATGAAATATTCCCAGTATTAGGAAACACGTCGCGCGTTTCTTGACGTGTTTTTTTCGCAGGGTGGGCTCGTCACTCCCACGCCTATTTTTTGTGAGTGCCACCCATTGGCTAACGGGCCTCACAAATGCCCGGGGGAGGTTGTCAGTGAGTTTTGCGTAAAAAAAAAGTGCAAAAAAAAGCCCGGGTGGGACCGGGATTCGATCTGACATCCTGTGGATTGGTAGACTGGCGCGTTACCACGCTGCTACTGCTGCCTCCAATAAAGAAATTAGAAACAAAAAATAAAAGAATAATACATTGAATTCTGGTTAAAAAACAACAGAGATAAGAATTGATGAAGAAACGTTATCAGTAAAACAGAAGTGTTTAGAAGGGATCGCATGGAAGCAGCTGATAAATTATGTGAGCTAACCGAGGCGCTACCGGCGGCCCCCTGGGGCGAAGCCCCCTTCCATGATGATGTGGGATTTCACGTAACTATTAAGATGAACCTGTTAATATCTCCGTTTCTTCAATATCACTGGTTTTTATCTTCATTACACCCTAAGCTTACATTGTATAGCGCTTCTGATAACTATTAATCTTCTCATAGTTATTTATTCATCTAATTGTCTCATTGAATCGCTTTTTATTTTATTTAGTAGTTTTTTTGTTTTTCTGTTCTACTTGATTCCTTAATAATTAATAATTATTTTAATATATTTTTTTTTTGAGTTGTAAGTGGAAGGATGGCCAGTGAACTTACATTTGGTTCATCGAGAAATTTTCTGTTGTTTTGTAATTTGTTTTTTTTCATTTTGTTAATAAATATGCTTCTTATCTGTAATTAATTAACAGTTAATTTTCACAATTTTTCTGTTTTTTAATTACTACTAATAAGAATTTTGTAGATTGAATTTTGAATTATTTATACACATTAAATAAAATTATTTTATTGTCTATACATATCTGAAACTTACATCAAATGTATATTATTATTATCATTATTTTATTTATTTATTTTGTGTATTTAGTGTGTTTGTTTTGTTTTGCTTTCTTTCTGTAAATTAAAATTTTGTTATTTTATCTTCCGCTCAAATTTGTATTATTTCATTTACTAGACCAATCCTTTCAGTTTCTCTGCTTTAACAGAGGTTATTAAATAAAAAAATACGTATATATTTATTTTTTAAACTTTATTCTTTTACTGATATCATTGAGAATTGAAAAAGAGAGCCTAGGTTTGAAATGTTTATGTTAATAATTACTTCTCTTCCTCGCAATGACAAATTTTATTTTCTGGTCAGCTTTGTTACAGTTGAATATACATAGGCCCCATCCGTTTTAATTGATTCAGATAAAATAGTTATTTCTTACTTGACCATTCCAGTAGCTTGGAACCACAACCAGTGCCAAATTACAAGACCTAAGAAAAATTAAAATGAAAAATAAATTAAAATAAAGGCTTATGACAGAGGATTTTGCTTGTAAATTGCTGGATTATAATAGTAGAGTTCAAAATTATTAATTTCAATATTTTCCTAGCTCCAATCACAGCAATTTTTGTTTGTTTTACAAAAATACTGTTCCTTGCGATTGTAAGAGTTTACGTTACCTCATATTGCACGGCACTGGTTAACTTGCACGAGGCTCTATAAAGTGCCTCTCTATAACGAGGCCCTTCTTTGGGTTAATGGTATTTTGACTATATTACTAAAATTAAGAAAATGGATCATAGTAATGAATTTATTTATTTCTTTTTACTATGGATATGTAAAACCTAATGATGGTCACTAATTTAGAAAGGGGTCTGTCAAGATTAAGAATGCATACTTTTAAATCCAGATTACAAATAAAAGTATATCACGATAGAATTTGATCGGTTTTATAAGTATTTCCACTAATTTCTAACACTAATATAGTTTATCCATGTAAATAAAATTAAAAAAACTAGAACTCCTCTAAAATAATTACATGATAAAGAAAAGCGTAGTTAATGCTTTTATATTTTTGAAATAGTTGCTATTTGATAAAGTTCCCATTTTCAAATTATGCAAACTAAATTAATTATCAAATTGATTAACAAATAATCATCATCCCTTATTAAATGTTTTATGCTCAATAACAAGTTTTCTGTTTTAAACTAATCAATTTCTTTATAATTAGTAATTTTGCCTTTTAATAATACTTAATAAATGAATTATGCACTATTGTGTTCTAATTTGCGACCTGAAGGCAAGATAGGAAGATACATTTTTTTTTTAAAATAAAAAAGGTCAAATGATGAAGAAAATTAATAATATTCCTATTATTTAACATCTCCTTTTGTACTTTATTTTTCTGGGATTAGACTAAAAATAAAAAATATTATGTTTTCCTAATGTCAAAAACAAAATTAAAAAAAAAACTTATTTTTAACTAAATAACATCAATTCATTTATTATTTTCGGTGATAATGTACTCATGCATTTTTTTTTTAAAATGATTTTTTCTTATAAAATAAGAAAGAAAATCCACGCTATTTCCAATATCAGTTAAGAACATGATTTCAATTTTTTTCATTAATAAGTACCGTATTTTTTAGTTGCTTATAACTAAACAAACGGCATATCAGTTGTAACTACTACCCATACAGATAAGAAATTAGTGGTGAGAACTACAAGGAGGTAGGAGAATGCCGTGACAGAGCACATAGTATATCTACGCCATTGATCTCAGCCCCAGGGATATTAGTTACACCTATGAATGGCTAATAAAAACAAATGACGTTAGTATTTAACGATTTAACGTAGATGCCATCTTGATATTCCTACTTGACGTACAGCCGCATTTAGTATAAGCGATAGTATTATATCCATAAGGAATAAATGTCTTTATGAGTGATTATTTTTACTGCAATCATCGCCTCTGATTACAAGTTTGATTCAGCGCTATGCTAATGGGTTGAGAAATGAATTACACTTGGAGATTTAAGTTTTCTTAATGCGATAGAAATTATATATATTTTTTACTTAAACAAACGGGGTGTAAATCGAATTTGTTATGAATTTACAAAATATCCTGTTTGATCCTTAAGAAATATCAGATAAAGTTTTTTTTTTTAATTATCCTCACCCGGAAGAAATTACTGTTTTTTATTTTTTTCATCATTTGAACTACGTTTCGGGCATTTACCCGATTATAATGTTCGTTGTTCTTAATTGTGTTAAGTGAAATCTATAAATTTTTAATTATATCAGATGTATGTTTCTCAGTGTTTCCTATAAGATATTTTCGTTTTGTTCGGTTACAGTAGAACTCTTTTTCGTCGTAATATATCGAAATGACGGATAGTAAAGATAAAAATAAATTACTATAAAACAAAATGAAATAACTGATTTTATGAGTACCAATAAAAACTAAAGAATCTATTTTACACTTGCATTCAATCATGTAACTTAAGAAATTTCATTTTAACTTGGTCTAATAAATTTAAATTGATTATATATTAATTCACACTATATCTATTTTTTGAAGCGGAAGTTCTTTACTGACATTCAACAACTCACAAAAAAAAAAAATTATATGGAAGTCAATTTATTTCGTAACACGAGATGAAACGGAAGTGGTGGAGGGGGTAACGCCGCTCAATTCTAACAGGAAAATGTTAATATGGTATTAGGAGATCCAATAACAATGGTTTTCTGTCATATGCTACAGGAGAGAATGTATGATCATTGTTAATGAAATTATTTCATTCCAAATCGGCCAGTTCCAACACTGCTACAATTATTTTTTTTGTTAAATTTTAATTTGTACGCAATATGAGTTTAATTAATACTGGATTTTTTTCATCATACTGCGGATTAACTACCACAGCCTCTTAACCGGTAATGTAGGTCCCAACGAGGATAGTAGATGGTGTCATAAAATCAAGATATAGTTTACCTAACTAGTCATGTAATCATTCAACATTCATATAAAATAATACTTTGACTTTAGGACTTTGATAATTAACAATGAGGAAATTACATAACATATGACTTAAACAATATCAAGATTTTGCAATTATGTCACTTCAGCTGTAATTATACATACAATGGGAATATATAGAATAGAACATATTATATTGTAGCAGTCAGCGAGCAAGAAGTGCCGCCGCAACCCGCTAGGGACCAGCACTACAAGCGTCTAAGAAG
>NW_027114575.1:499882-500407 GCF_000696795.3 Halyomorpha halys
TGCCGCCGCAACCCGCTAGGGACCAGCACTACAAGCGTCTAAGAAGATAAGCAATTGTATATAAGTTTATTACTATAAAAATACGATATCTTGTACATATATTAATATTTAATGTGTAATAATGTTAGTTATAAAATTAAAAAAAGATTTTGCAAAAAGAGTAAGAGTGAATCCTCAGTGATAACCGATCACATGAGCCCTTTAATTGCCACCGGGCTGACCCGATAAATAAAAAAACAAAACAAAAAAAAACGTTAAATCAAGTCTTTATACAGGTCTAGTTAGTCAAGAAAAATTGTAAAAATGTATTTATATTATATTATTGTACATATAAATCCGTATTGTATATATATTTATGAATAAAGAGGTTGGAAGTCAATTTATTTCGTAACACGAGATGAAACGGAAGTGGTGGAGGGGGTAACGCCGATCAATTCTAACAGGAAAATGTTAATATGGTATTAGGAGATCCAATAACAATGGTTTTCTGTCATATGCTACAGGAGAGAATGTATGATCATTGTT
>NW_027114575.1:500457-500880 GCF_000696795.3 Halyomorpha halys
TGCCGCCGCAACCCGCTAGGGACCAGCACTACAAGCGTCTAAGAAGATAAGCAATTGTATATAAGTTTATTACTATAAAAATACGATATCTTGTATATATATTAATATTTAATGTGTAATAATGTTATTTATAAAATTAAAAAAAGATTGTGCAAAAAGAGTCTACGGAACTATCTCAAGTAGAGTTAATAGAGTGAATCCTCAGTGATAACCGATCACATGAGCCCTTTAATTGCCACCGGGCTGATCCGATAAATAAAAAAAAACAAAAAAAATAAAACGTTAAATCAAGCCGGATAGGTCCCTCCCCATTCTCTGTTAGCTCCCGGGCTATCACGCCACTCATGTACAAACCGCCTTCAGCGGACAATGTTTTCCTCATCTTATAATGCCATCAGGCAAAACAAGATAAAATGTAAATAT
>NW_027114575.1:501096-512553 GCF_000696795.3 Halyomorpha halys
GACGTACACTCTACTTGAGATAGAGAAGTTAATTGCCAATCTATTCTCACAAGATTTGATTTTTTAGTATGCTCACCCTAGACGTTGGCCTATCTCCTCCCCCTATTTCCAACAATCTTAGTCCGTCCGCTTCATCTCGGCAACTAGTAAGCTGGCTCCTGCCTTGACAGTTCTAGTCCGTCCGCTTCATCTCGGCAACTAGAACTGTAACTCTACCTCAAACTCTCTCACCAAGACCTCTTCTACCTGCGCCAGTGGCCTGGGCTCATCCTCTAGCAAGGCCGTTCCTAACTCATAATGAATACGCCTTGTAGCGGGCCTTCTGTAAAGTGGATACCAGGCTGGAGAAACGCCTAAGACTTAACCAACCCCGACAGTATATACAAGTAGGGTACTAAAATCATTTAATTTTGTATACTGATGAATAAATAAATAAAGCACTTTACTTGTTTGTTTAATCAATGTATTAAACGTTTTCAGATAGAGAAATGCTTTAATTACTTCGCAATGCTCCCTCTAATCTTCATTACCACTGTAATCATTGTTGATTTATGCTCAAAAAAATTATAAATTATTATTTATGTAAACAAATAAAATTATGTCTGATAAATAATATCAAACTAAGAGGTAAACCTATGTCGGGAGGCCCTTGCATCCTTTTCTTAGATAGAATTACAAGTATGAATGCATCAATTTCAAAATCTTTCACGGACCGCATGGTAATAAAATTGCCAACTAATTATGACTTTTGCAACCTTACTCCTGGAATCAATATTGTTATGGACTGCCAGAGAGGTAGGTTCTTCCCTAAGCTCTAGTCGATAGCTATTGTGTTACCGTTGCACTGCTCAATTACAATTTTATATGCATTTATTCAAATACAATTTACTTTTTCTTTTTTCCATTTCTCAAATTAAGTTACATTATATTTTTCCTTTTTCGTTCATTCCCTATCGTTGACCCCCTGTAAATTCACTTCCTTTTTTTCCCCCTCTTTCCTATCTCGTTATTTTAATTTATTTACTATATGCTATCCTCTCTATTCCACTCTCTCATATCTCTCTTTCCCATTGATTCGTAACATATATTCAATTTAGAACACAAGTTCACTCAAGTATAAAAGAATTTTTAAATAAATAGAAATACATTAATTAAGAAATAAATTAAAAAAGCCACAGTAGTAGCATAGTTAAAACAAATAATTAAGTTAAAACTGACAAATAAATCAGAAACTGATAAATAAATTTAAAACAAAAAGATAAATAAAATATGAATAAATAAGTAAAATACAAATAAATGGGTTGAAAAAAAAAAAAATTAAATAATGTTAAATATCCTCAGAGATAATTACTATGCAGGTGTATGATGGTGTATGAGGCCCAGAGAGTTCAGAATAATATTTTAGGCATAATATGCAAGTCGCAACATTTTCAATGCTAACACCTAGATATACCGAAAAGGTCCTTGTTGAATGTTTTTTTTTTTTTTTTTTGACATTAATTATTCCAGGTATTTAGTTTGCAATTTACTTATATATACTCTAACTTATACACCAACTTCTCCATTTCTTCTCAAAATTAATTAATCACCCCAGAAAGACGTATCATAAGTAAAGCAAGTATATGGCACAGAGCCAAGAGATCCAGAGATAGAGATTGTTAGGTCTAGATGGTGAATATTAAGGCTAGTGTAACACTATTATGGAGGGACAAGACACACTAATGCTTAGCACCTGTTCACTAATGGTCTCTCCTCTGTTAGTACTCCTCCTAATAGTCTGTCTCTATCTCTCTGATATTATCCTTCTCACTTCCACTTTATATTGAAGTGGCCATTTCCTACGGGACTTTCGGGAATAAAGTCACAAATCCATAAAGTAGCCAAGTGTTATTTATAAAACATAAAGAAAATAGGAAAAACGAAAAGCCTGAACGGTTACATGCATTGCTATTGGTCGCATTGTTTTCTATTCATATAGACGAAATTGCGTCGAATTATCCTATTAGTCTGCAAGATTATATGGTAAATTTTTCAAAGATTATTATTTATTTTCTGTTTATTTTTTCGGGAAATTAATATACTTTCTTATTATAATTTCCTTATTCAATCATTTTTACATTAGTACAACAATCTTGCCGACGTTTCGGATGGTCCGCCCATCTTCAGGGGACTTATTTAACAAATATTTAATTACAACTTTTTTCCTCATATTAAAGTTTTCAATCAGAACTAAATTCTTGTCCTAATATTAATCGTTATACCTTTAATGTCTTATTTTGTTTTCTTTGGTTATTTTATATTCGAAATTTTGTCATTATTTCATAAAAACTGTACAAACAAAAACATATGTGCAATTAACAACAATCACTATACATGTCATAACAGTTTTTTTTTTTTTGTATCGTAGATTACTCTTTTTTTACGCTGTTTGAGGTGTGCCCTATGCATTGTTTACCATGTACTGACTTTAGTTCTCTTCTTGCGTGTTTGGTATTCGTTATCGTTTGTTTATGTTATATTTATTTTTATTTTTGATATATTTTTATAACTATTTCAAAAATCGATTTTACTGATTATACCTATATAGTGTGCGATGGCCCACCATAAATCTATTTTTTAGTTGACTAATTGATTCCTTTTTCTGTAAAATGTATTGCTCCTATAATTTATCTTGGTTTACTTTTTCTTGCAACCTGGCAACTGTTGCCTGATTAAGGCTTGATAATCTGGCCGAAGGTAGTAGGCTCTAATAAAGTAAGTTTTAATGATTCATATTCTTTACTGAACATACCCCTAACACTTTCTCACCACTAAAGCATTATTACTAGGGCCTATTATTATTAGAAATTCAAACACAATCCCTAACAGATTTTAAATACTTATACAAAAAATAACCGAAAATTCAGTAGCCCGGATTCAACAAGATTTGATAACATAAATCCAGAAAGAGAGGGCGTACCTCCCATCCACAATTTGCTATACCTAATCTGTATACATGTGATAATATCTTTTACATTTTTCTACGACATTTTCGACTGAAAAAGGCACAATGAAACTTTTTCTTCCGCAATCTGCGCTTCTCGCTTAGCGTTGGTGTGCTGTGTGGGAAGGGAAGATTCCCACACCGCTTTCGTTTTTTTGTACCTGTGTCCGGGAGTCTTAATATTTCATATTTGACCCTTTATATTACTCCCATCATGTATATTTTTCCTTGTTTTTTTTTTTGCCATGGGGTATGTAGAGTATGGTAACTGATTAATTTATTTTTTTGAGCATCTCTATTAATTTACGCCAATTTAAAATCATAAATGTATACTAACAAATCAACAGAGCTGATCTCAACTGATAAGAGGTAATCTGTGAACACTAGTATTTCACAGATTTTTTTTATTTATTTCTGATATTTGAAGACAGAACTTTCAATTCATTTTTTTCTATTCTTAGTATGAGGTCTTTATAAGCGAGATACCCGGTGCGGCGGCACTTGTCACACCTGCTCAGGCGTTATCCCAACTAGATAGACAAAGTCCGACTGGGCAACACTAGCCACTCTGTCGAACTAATAAAAATTCGAACATATCAAATATAATTGGGTGTCTGAATAGACCTTCAAATATTCAATTAGGACACTTAACTATATTTCATATTTGATTTTTAACGACTTAGCGACCGTCGGCCGCCCCCACTATGCTTGTCTAATCAGAACGTGGTCTAAGAACAGCCCAACGAATCACAAGGATACAGAAATTGTAACAAAATATAAGAGCAAATTCTGAGTGTCTGAAATCTAAAATTTCAGAATAAGACATGAAGTGGCATGAAGAAATGAAGAAGACAGTAAGTGGAAATTCTTCGTGCATAGACAATGACAGGTTTAGATAGTATAGAAATATGTGGCCGCTCAGAATGATTTGTGCTCAGCCAACTCAAAGATGGCATTTGAATTATGGATTATGTTTATAATCTATTGCCTCAACTGGCAACTGTTTCATATCTCTATACCTCATCTACCGCGGCCCCGAGTCAACTACTGCTAGGTATTCCAATGTTTCTCGGAATTGAGCAAATAAAAACACTAACGCTGAAATAACTAAAAACTTTTATTTCTAATGGCTATCCTCTTTGTCTTGTGTTCTAGAAAAAGAGTAGTGTTTTTGCAGTTTAAATATTCAGTGACCAGTACATTTCTAAATATTATATTCATTTCTAAATATTTCTAAATATTATATTCATTTCAAAATGCATATTGAAATATTTTATCCATTAATAATTAATACAACAATACAATTAAAAAATGTATTTAAAAACCAGTTTAAGTATATTTTTATTTTCCCTTACAGTAAGGTATTAATTATTAAAATTATGAAAATTCCGAATAGGAGATTTATACGGAAATAAATCTTTTAAGGTCCTCTGAGTCTAAGTAATCAATTCTCGCAAACTGATAAGGAATTTTACTTGTTCTTTTTACAAGGAAATTTCCAAAAGACGCTGCTAGGCCTCCGTACCAGTGTGTGTATGTGTGTGAGCAGCCCAAATAACTATAGGAGGTTCACATATGTTTTCATGATTGTTTAATCGTTATAACAACAGTCAAAATGTTATGAATATTTCCATAAAAATCACGGAAACTCAAAAACAAATTAATAATAGTTTATTAATAAACCTACATACATATGGATACGTAGTATTTTTACTATAGCATATTTACAACTTTCTTTTGGATAGATGTTCTTTGTTTTATTATATGTTTAGTTATAAAATAATTCTTCAATTTAGAACTACTAATTAAATGAAAATAAAATGATTATATATGTTAGCCTTCCGTGATGTTATGGAAATGAATAAACCTATCCTACTATAATAAACGCCACTACTTTCTAACCTAGTCAGAAAATGGTACCCAATATATTACAGGCAATTTTGCAGGGCGTCTCAGAACGCTAAATGTTCAATTTGGTTAACGAAGTGCTCTTAAGGCCCCTGCACACGCCAAGAATTCTACCGAGTCGGTTTGCCTTTGTACCCTTTAAACTCTGAAGTCATCGAGTTTCCAGTATGAATAGATTGCAATCAATTGGTGTAGGAATCGTCATCACTGGGTGCAGCCTAAACAAGTGATGCTAGCATTATAACATCTCTGTATCACCTATAACTGACAGATGAAAACACGTTTTTCAACTACTTTAGGATGTATATGGCATCCTTTGATGAATTCCATAACAGATTAAAAAATAGTGTTTAATAAAGTGAATAAAGGATGAATCCAAAGAAATATACAAAAACAGAAATGAAACAAAAGAGGGATTGGAGGAAGTTTGTAACGAATTGAACTGAATTTATCATACGTTGGAAGCAGAAGTGAAAATTAGATTTGGTGAATTTTTTTATTTATTCTTACAATAATTTAAATATTAACGTCAGCCACAAAAAAAAAATAAATAAATAAATAAGGTCTGTCAACGAAATTTATAGCTTGACTTCAATTTTTCTTTGATTATGTTTATTCACAGAAAGGAAAATAATAACTAATTTACTTTATTTTATTAAGACCATCTTTTAATCTATTCTGATTGAATTTGATAAAGTATTTAATTGAATTAACCTTCTTCGTTGGATTTTTATCTTTGTATGTTTCTTGGACTTAGTGGAAAATATCATGTCTGTATAAAATTACATTTCTTTATTAATCAAAATTCCCGAACGCACTTTATACATGCAAAGAGCTAGGTTAAAATGATTTTAGTAATTAATTATTCCCAGATAAAAAAAAAAGTTTTTTTTGTTTTTGTTTTTATTTTAGCTTTAACGGAAAACTCCAATTCCAGTCATTGGAATAAAAAGGGAATGGTTACTTAACTGATAATATAACATTTTCAATACATGGTTTTCGCAACCTCAAAAATGATTTGATTTCAAGATATATTCAGTTTAAAAATTTCAATGAACTAAATTAATCAGAAAATTCTCCGTCATATTTAGGATGTTACTAAATAAATAAAATGATTTTTTAATTGATGTAACGATTTACTTCTTAAATTCATACAGTTGACCCACGCTTATAATACGCCTCATTATAGAGGAGTTTCGGATATAACGCGGATCTATCCCTCAGATTATAGTGTAATTAAAGAAATTAAGCACATTAGAAACGAGCATGTATTACGTCTTGATGACATGACATACATTTTCTGTGGAGCTTATAAATTGGCAGCAAGTTGCTTCCAGTAAACCAAAAATAATGAAGGCAGAGCAAAATAGCATAAAGAAACTTGAAATTACTAAACCTCTTGAGAATTGATGACACTAATTATCAAAGTACCTACATACCAATTAACACAATATCTTTTTCTCGCTGTTATGACTTATTGTATACACACATAACTTCATTTTTTTTAATAAAGAATCTTTTACACAAACCTGTGGGTATAATTCTTCCAATGGTTTACATTCTTCTTTCCCCGCTATAACACAAGTATACCTATAACGTTTCTTGCAGATAAGCTTAATGCCGAGGGTCCACTTTAGTTTTTAGAAACTTCGTTCACTGTAAACAAAATACATATCTTTGTAGTATCTTGTAGTTATCATTTTCATTATTTATAAGGATTTTCCAACAAATTTTGTTAACTTTATTCTTTTAAAAATAAGTTCATTGTTTTTTAGATACTACTAGGTTCTATAAGGGATCAGTTAAGACTCCTGCTTAATTATTTTATTTTAATTTAATGAACAGTAGTAGATAGTTCTGAAATAAAGAAAGTCAATAATTTGGCAAAATATACAGCATGTTGAATTGATCTTAGGAAAAATCTTTAATTGATTAATTAATTGAACCTGTTTTCATTAGTGTATGACTTCCACGCAAAGTTGCATTGTTTCGTTGACAAGACTCGAGCAATGCTTCACCATCATCAATTTTCCCTAGGACAAAACAAATCCAAGGTCGTTTTCCATCTATAATAGTCGGAATACCAAATCCGTCCCGAATCGAGCAACAGAATAGACAGGAAACTCCAGAGCACTAGATGAAACAAATAACAACATATAACCGGAATTCCTAGTGCGGATCCGCGCATTATAACAAGCACAAAAGGTGTAAAGGTGTAATAGCAATATTCATGTACACGGTCGGATAGTGGCAGGAACTGATCACAATGCCGCGGCCTCTGATAGTCCACGGCTATCTGGATCACATAATGCACGCTACAAATACCCCATTCAATTCGACTTCCTCTCCAGTTAACACTTATGTTAATGAGCGGTTTATTAAAATGCAATATTAATTATATCAGTGAGGCAGGAAGGAAGTGAGGATTGGATAGAGGCAATAAGCCAAAATTGTATGACTTCATTGTTGGCCGTTTCCGTTCTGTCCAGGCCATCTCCAGCAGATACTCTAATAACTGGCGGAAGTGTATGATTCTAGAGTTTATTCTTCTTTTTATACCTAATTATATTAAGAAATAAAAAGGAACAAAGAATTTAGGAATAAATTTAACATTTCTAACATAGTTCTAATCCGTACATATTCCTCAATAATTCGAATTTCAAGTGAGTAAACTTGGAATAACGTATGGTTAATATGGTAGAGAAATGATAGTTTTGAGAGCTTCGATTAATAGAAATATTATTATTTAGAGACTTAGATGAAGTATTTAAGAAAAAAGGTTACCAAAGACACATTAATATCTATTTTTGTTTAATTTTACATATGTTTTTGTATATATTTAATGTTTTTTATTTTGTTTAATATTTATTATAGATTTTAAACAATTATGTATATTCATATTTATATTCTATATATGATAAATATAAGTTGGTACAAAAATAAATAAATTCAATTTCAATATATAGAAAAATTTATTGATTGAGAAGATGTTCGGGGAGAGGGGGGTGAACAAAGAAACAACATAAATAAACAAAAAATATTAAAACTCATTTTTAGCTAATCCTCTCCGCTAGAAGCCCTGATGAAGATATGAAACTCAGTTCAAAACGTCGGCATAAATAAATATTTGTTGTTTATTTATGTTGTTTCTTTGCTGAGCACATCCCCGACCATCTTCTCCGAACATTAATCTACGGTCAACTATCTACATCTAATTAGAAAATACAAAAATTATATACCCAAGTTATATATATATATAAAGTTACAGTCAGCTGTTACTGCGATATCAGCTGACTGACCCTATCAGTTGATCGATAAAGTCGGAGTCTGCCAATAAAGTTAGTTGTGAACAAGCCATCCAGCTTGTACCGATTCCCCCTTTTCTTTTTTGTATCGCTTCGATCTGGAACTGTCTTAAGTGGTGCCGAAACCCGGGAACTTTGGATACTGGAACAATTTTTAATATAAAGAATTTTTTTTTTCTTTTTTACTCTCTGAATAATGGCCGGTAACGGAATATTAAGAGCGGCAGTTCTAAATATCTAGGGTCTGAACTTTAACAACCATCCTCCAGCAGCAGCCAATCCACCTCTAGAAGCAGGCAACCAACCAGTAGCAGCAGCCAACCAACCTCCGGCAGAGCTTCACCCACTACCGGAAGCCTCTCTAGCGCAAGCTCATTCCCCGACGCTAGAATGGATCAAAGTTTCCGGCAACCACCTAGGACTTAAGATAGGCAGTTTCCGACCTTGAAAGGTTTACCGGGGAGACGGGGGAATTGAGCCATTTCCTAAAAGGAGGTGATCGACTGATTGGTCAAATAGATGCGAAGACGGCTGAAAACCTGCTCTACAGTGAGGATGCTGAGGCATTTAGGGCATTGTATGCAGGGTGAAAAGAAGTATCCTCAATCAAATTCAAGCTGATGAGGAAACACCCTGGAGTGTGATCAAGGCTAGATTGAAGAAGGCGTTGGGAGGCGGACGGTGGGCCCCTGAAGAGGACATATTTATGATTATAAAGTAGACCAAGAAATACATAATCAGCCTAGGAATCCATGATACGTCCAATCTCTCTTCATGAAGAGTTAAGTACTAAAATATACAAATTAAAATTAAATATAATTTAAGTGAATCCTCGTAAAGTTGAATTAATTCTTCTTCTTTCCTAAAAATAATTAATTAAAGAACGCTTATTGCCACCACATTCCCGTTACACGAACTTCTTAACCTTTATTTGAAAACATTTCCTTCTTTACTGACCGCTCACTCGTTATAACGCCGCAGAAGAGAAATAAATGTTTTCAAATCTTTAACGTAGATTTAAATATTTTCTCTCTCTATTGTTCCCGAACAAAGTCATGAAACGGAAACCAATTCATTAATCGTGTTTAATACAAACTCAAACGTTTACATCAAATATAAGAAATAGAGATACAGCAAATTCAGTTACATTAATTATAACATAATAATACCTGCTTTATTCATAGACTAAATAGATTTTTTTTAGGAATACATCATAAAATTGTATAAGGAGTAGGGTTTTTAAATAAAACAAATGTTTGAAAATGTTTTTTAGCATTATTTTTTTTTTCATATAAGCAAAAAATTTTTTTTTTTTATCTTTTCATGACTATTAATAATAACCATTTTTTTTTTTTTTTGAAAAATCAAATTCCTCGGTTTTGCTTGTTCTTAATTTATTTTTTGTCCTAATAATACAAAAAAGTAATCATTGTTAATGGATTTTTGCCAAAGTATACATATTTCATCAGTTATAATTGTAACAGCATAATTTTTATCAAAAATTTTTAAGTAATGATTTTCGAATATTCTATGTTTATCAATAATTTTAATGACTTATAGTTTACTTATACTAAAACTTGGCTATATCTATTCATTGGGTTGTGGACATAAATAATTGACAATTCGATTATTCTGTGGAATTTTCTGTTGTATTTGTAAATAAACAATGCTTTATTACTTTTTCTATCACTATAATTTTAGTGGATAACAATTTTTTTTAATTGAAAAAAATCATAAATTATCTGTTATTTATTACAATTCTATATTTAATTTGAAAAATTAAGTTATATAATAGAACCCCGCTTAACCGCAAATAAAATAAATTTAAAAGAAAAGGTCGGTAAAATAAAACAAAATAACTGATTTTATGACAATTATTAAAAACTAAAATGTCGGTTATACTCTATTGTGAAGAGGTAAGTGAATGAAGGGTTTAGGCTACAAATAGTAAATTTGAATTTTTTTTTTTTTTTTTTTTTCTGTCGGAGCTTTTTATATTTTGAAGTGTATAGCATCTTCTACATATAGGTATATTAGTTATTAATTGGATTTTGAGGTTTGAGTACCTCACACTAACTAGATAGAAACCTACTCCCTTCATCCAAACTAAAGATTCAAAAAATTAAAAAATGTTACATAGCCCCTTTATCCACTTACCCCTTCAATTGATACCTACCTATATTTTATGCTTTTGTACACTATTTCAATTTTCACCAAATATATGAGTTAAGTTAATATTGAAGTTTTTTTCTTTTGTCCCGACTAGAACTCACAGGATTAAACTCATATTGAGTCATAGCTTGGACAGATCCGTTTCAGCCTGCTTTTGATTGATTGATTAATTAGTTTATGATTAGTTCAGGAAAAAAGAGATAAGAATTTTAAGAATACTTTTCATCAATATACCCAATTAAAATTTCATTAAATATAGCCAACTTCAAACTTTCTTAGTTCTATAGAAGAAATATTCTCTTCCTTCAACTTCAGTAATTAAAAATTCTTCCAAAATTAATTTCAGAATTGTTCTATTTAATGAAGTTTAATTAAATGGTCCAAAAAAGTGATACTATTTGAATTGATCGAGATCTGGATTGATGTTGTGCCCGCTGTAAGTCTGTCAATTTAAGTTAATCTTAATAATTCCGTTAAAATTATTTTAAACAATATACAATAAGAGAACTTCTAGTTAAAGAAAATAAGATGTGTCATGTGATCAAATGACCTTCCATAAAAAAACTGCTAATCCCTATTTACGAATGACAATAAGGTGTAACTGAAGCCAGAGGTTAAGGTGTCTGGAAATAAAAATACGCCTATAGTAGTTTAGCTGTCGACATCGCCGTCCTCAATTATCATAAAGCAGTTGCCAGTAGCGAATAATGGCTTTAATAAACCAACAAGCTTCTGTAGAGTCGGTGCGTCCACGCCTCCGTCTTAAAGATCTACTATGCTGTTTTTGTATTTGTTGTAATGCAAAACCAGTTCCATGCTTATAAGCTTTCTGATGATTTCTTCTTATGGTATAGTAATTGTAATATGACAAATTTTAATAGTATAATTAAAAAGGATTTAAATCAAAGTTATATTTAATTGATGAGTATAACAAGTATTTAAGAATGACAGGAAACTTAGTATAAGAAATAAGCTAAGTGGTTTAGACGTAAAATATCTATAACGATTAATGAAACTTTCTAGGGATAGCGGTAAAAGCTTTAAAAATTTCGATTTGACTCAGTAATTTCTTCAAAAATACAAGATTTA
>NW_027114575.1:512603-513980 GCF_000696795.3 Halyomorpha halys
TATATTTTTATAATATCATTAACAAGTAACTGAGTAAAATATTCTTTATTTACTTTTACTTATTATTTATTTACTTCTTTTTACAATCATTGTTATTATATCCTATATTGTATCAACTACCCAAAGTATATTGTCTTCAGTACATATTATTAGAGATGATATGTATCATTCTATTTTTACTTTTTTATTATCTATTTTATCTATTCTATTATAATCATATTTCTGTATCTTTCTTTTAATTTTTTGTCATATTTTTATGACTATTTCCTGTAAACGCGACATATTTATAATAGAAATATAACCGTTAAACGGCTGGCCACCTCCCCTCCACTCCTCCACGCTTCCGATTTATTTTCATCTTCTGTTTAATCTATTTCTTTAAACTAGTAGCTGGCCCTGATTTGTTCTTTGCTCATTCATTATCATTTAAAATCACCATTATTAATGTTATTTATATTTATTCTTTCACAACTTTTTTTTAATCTCAACTTTCTTCTTTATTTTCCGTCCGTTAGTCTGTTTAAATTTTGTGTTCCCCATCTACCTTTCTGTTGTTTTTTAAAAATTTATATACGTCTCCTGTACTTTTTTAACTGTATATTTTACGTAATTTTTAATTTTACGATTGTCACAATTTTTTATTCTTATCATTGTTTTCTCAAGTTTATTTTATATTAATACTATTTTCTTCCTTATAGTATTCCTTCCTTTTATTTATATATAATTTTCTTATCACTTAATATTTACATAATATGTCTCACCTTAATTTACCTTATTGTTGTAATGTTCTTGTTTTTTAAATCTTTTTAGTCCTGATGAAGCCCAGTAAAGTGGGGCGAACGTCGGACATTAAATAGTTAAAAACTATTTGTTATTTTATGACTGCAACCCTTACCATATTCTTATATTTATCCATTGTCCATCCAAAACTTCACACGCCAAATATAGACGTAAATATCAGTTCTATTACAGATTCTATTAGATATGATAATTTAGGTAAACCTGAAACTATACCATGTACCAAACCATTATAATTAAATATAAGCGATCGGCTATTTGCTACTAGTTACTAATATCTTGTTATAATGAGTGAGTGATTCTGGAAAAATAGCGGAAGCTGAGTTAACTTACTCAGTTTGACTCAGTTATTCACACGACTTTCTGACTTGCTTTTTTCGAATTTTAACTAATCTATAAAGCTGGAAAAAATAGATAACTCCATTTATAAATTTTTATTTATCTTCATACGTATTTAGTGAACAAAATGTAAATAGTGTATGTTGCAGTGGTACCCCAAACTGGGTAACCCGGGGGAACACTAGGGTATACCAAGGGTGCCGAAGGCGAATACCAATTTTATAAATATTGTACACACAA
>NW_027114575.1:514275-517267 GCF_000696795.3 Halyomorpha halys
TTCTCAATCCAGTCATTCACGATCTTCAATTCCACTTATCTTCTACTATCACGTTATTAGTGTGTATGAATATAGTTCTCTGTTTTTTGTTTTGTTTTTAGAATGACAATCGTTCCTTCTAGCCTCCAAATTATATAAAATCAACAAAATCTATTCTCTTGGTTTTATGTTATATTTTATCAGAGGATCAGAAGTAGCTGTTTTTTTGGTAATTATGAAGTACATCTTTTTCTAGCTGAATTATTCCGACCTGTGCGCTGATAAGAGTCTTATAGAAGACGGTAAGTGGAACCTGGGATAAACGTTTTGCCTGTTTCAATCTCAAACGAGTACGAAATATTATATATGTTTTTTTCACCCATATATATCTTTTGTTCTAAAAAGCAAAGTTTCACACGATAGCTGACATTGTGCTGATATTGTAAAATCGTGTTCCGACAAAGGGGACAGTATATATTTCCTCAAGTACTACATTTCTCCAAAGATAACGACGAGGCGCAGAGGTGTTACATCATCCTGACAGGAATATTATAATAAGCCATGCGTTCCGTTTTTGCTTCCCTCGGCATCTGTCAAGACCCAGTCAGAAGGACAATATCTCAGTGATTCGGAACAGTATGCTATACATTATGTCCTCTTTTGATAATAGCCGCAGCAATATTATCATATCTTCCTTCTGATGAAGGATCATTTCTCTATTTTCTCTCATTGTAAAGGTCCTTTGTCCTCTGTCCCGCCTGGTTGACTTTTTATACTGTTTAGATGTAGCTGTTCTCAGGCCGGGTCCAGCCATATTGCCGAACAGAACAATTCACTTTAAGATAATGTTTTACTACAAGAAAATCATTTTCTTATTTGAGATAATATTTTAATAAAATACCTTACCTACTACAGTTTATAAACTTTCAAAGCTGTTATTTTATATTATATATAACATTCTGTAAATATATAAGAAATGAGAATTTAAATTAGACATTAAATGTCTATCGGTTAAAAAAAAAATGTTAAAATGTCAATTAACATTACTATAACTATTATAACATAATTAATTATACCTATTCCTATTTTAAGAAAACAGTTACTGATCATTGCGATGCGTCTTTACCACACCAAACAGCTTTCATCGGTTTAGTGCATCTATCCTCCAATTCTGACCACGAAGCAAGGTCCTCAAATCTTCTCCTACACCATCCACTTATTAAAGTTCGGGCGTCCTCTTGGTCATTTCTTCTTTCATGCGCACCATAGCCTACCAAGTTTGATGTTTTTTATAACAGACTTGTTCAGCAACAAGTATATTTATCTTTTCACGCGCCTTCAAATGATACGGAATTCCTTTTTATCAGATTTCGAGCAAGTCCGTCTTAAGGACACGTAAGTAAGCACTAGTTTTATGTGCTACAATTTGATCTGGTAATCTCTTCCATGTTCAAGAATGGTTTGAAAGGCGAATATCTGTTCTGTAGTAAACGTATCTTTACGGAAACTATAACGATACTTTTTTAGGTGATCCTAAGATAAGACAGCTGTCTCTAATATGTTTGTGAAAATCCCATTGGTGCAGATAACAATCAATTTTTGGATATTGTTGCATGATCAAAACAAAGTCCAATCAAATCAGATTTCTGCTTTCTCCAAAAATGTAAGAGCAATCGAGTGAAGATGTCTCGAATATTGTAAAAACAATTGTGCATCAGTACCAAAATTACTATAAAAATATTAATTGAAAGAAGTCAATTAATGTATTGTCCACGCACTCCAAAATATTTAAAAATGTTTTCGATATACAAGAGATAGAAATAGAAAAATGTATATATTTTTTTTTAAACCATGAGTTATCTGAACTGAGAGCCTCCCTCAATGAGCCTTCTTGAAGTTCAATTCCCTTTATGAGAGCAAGTGGTTGGCTCTTTTGACATGAGAGTAAAAATAAAAAAATTCAATGCCACAAAGGGATGTCTCTTCATGTATCAAGGACCGGATATGTGTCCCGGAACAACAGCCAGTCCGCTTGTTTCCTATCGAAAGGAGGTAAATTAATTTGAGGTAGCCTGGCTCGAGCAATACGAGATTCATTGAGAACCGAACTTTGAAGACTAAAATTAGCTCATTGAGGAATGGGGTTCATGTACATTTCGTAAATGGCAAGGCTTCGTAATAGTACCGCTCCACATTTTTCTGTAAATTTAAATCAGCTGCGATAGGGAAAATATAAGTTACCTCCCACTTAATAAGTTATAAGTTCTATGATTTTATCCCATGTGGAATTAAATAGATCAAAATAGAGTTTTAATTCTTTTTTCATTCCCTTAAATAAAAATAATTGGGAAGAATCATTTGTGATAGACCGCCCTTGTTCTGTTATGGCCTTGATTTTTGGGCTTAAGCTTTAAGGCTTAGTTTTAAGAGTCGTGTATTGGGCAATTTTATCGTCAGAAAGAGACTCCATTGTGAATACTAATACAAAATGAAATTTAAAAAATTGAAAATATTTGGAAGAGTGGTATGAAGATTACAAAAAAAAATAAAATGAATACATACATAAATATCAATATAAAAATTTAGATTTTGTCTACTTTAAACCAACCCAAAAATAAGTAAACCGGAGGACCAACTAATGAATTAATAATTTTAACAATATCCGGGCCGAGTTGACCAATAAATGATACTGGAACTGAGAGCCTCAATGAAAGACTTTCCTCTTACCAGGTAAAATATGCACTGGGAAAATTATTTCTGGATTGGAACGATTAATTACATTATATATATATATATATGATTTTCTACCCTATTTATTGATTTGTAAAGTTGATTGTATTTTTGCAATTCTTCCTTAGTAGAATCATTATATTTATCTATTATTGTGATTTTATTAATACATTTAATATTATTGACATTCATAGAAGTTAAATCACTATTATTATCACTATTAATTAACCTATTTAAATTTATTTTATTAATTTTGATGTTATGAGTAATCCTATCCAATTTT
>NW_027114575.1:517317-521680 GCF_000696795.3 Halyomorpha halys
TTAAAATTATTTATTATTATAATATTTTAATCGTGATTGTTTATATTAAGATATTTAATTTTTCATATTTTTAAATAGTGAATTAATATATACCAATAAATCAATCGAACTAACCACATTAATGAAATCTTGGATTGGAGGTGGGGCTGAATCCCGGTTGGCATTGAGTTGACTTGAAATGCGTTTTAAAATTATTCGGCATAATGCCAAGCAATGAGGACAGTTATTTGTTTCTGTCAGTTTGAGTTTTATTCCAGAGAAAAAAAAAGTAATTATATAATTAACTAAAATTGCTCGTTCATCAAAACTATACTCAAACTCACAAAAAAGCAAAAAAAACTGCTAACTTCATTCGACTTATTTTTTCCATCGTCCATACATGGAGTCCGGTAATGGCAATCACCTTAAGCTATACATATTTTCCGCTTAAGAGGTAACCAAGATATTTTGGATTGTAAACTTCCATGGGAAAAAAGTGAAAGAAGACTACAGGATGCTATACCTAATGGAGAAAGTCTGCAGTCCAAGGATAAAATGATTTAAAATTTAGGTTAGTTATCATATCTTGGGATCTAGGGTAGCAAACATTAAGATATAAGAGAATTATGAAAGAAAAAAAATATAAGAAATAACTATTTCATAGAATTTAATTCCCATATTTACTTATTAAATGTCTTTACCAAATAAAACTAATGTAGGAAATTATTACTATTAAGAAAAAACATACATATACTAGATTTTACCTAAATAGAAAATACACTTATTGAAATTTCCTTTGATAACACTGGAATATAATTAATATATACCTTATTTGGTATCCCTTCGAAATGTATTATTCTAGACCCCGTCTTTTATTTTTATTAATAATAAAACAGAAGTATATTTTTTAAAAAAAAATTTACAAATAAAGGAAAAATGGGATATTAAAATATTAATATGATATGAGTACAATTTAAAACACACCTATGTTGTAATCATAACAAAGTACGGTACAATTTTATAATAAAACTGCATTGGATGGCGGGGCAAATTAAATTTATTACGAATTTTAAGGGCCGTTTACAGGGTGGATTTTGAACCTACCCTAAACTATCCATCAATTTGATGCATACGAAGTTAGGTCGTGAACAACAAGTACTAGTTTACTAGGATTTTAAACGGGCTACGGCAATACACGATTTCAGACTGGTAATAGCTAAACCGTGGAGTGGGTTAAGTTAAAGTCACAGACTATAATAAATAACCTATCCTAATAAATAAACCTATATAATATAATATTACTTCTTATAATGAATTAATTACTGAATTGTAACTGTAATTGTTAATTGTTTCAAAATGCACGATTTCAGACTGGTAATAGCTAAACCGTGGAGTGGGTTAAGTTAAAGTCACAGACTATAATAAATAACCTATCCAAATAAATAAACCTATATAATATAATAAACCTTCTTATAATGAATTAATTACTGAATTGTAACTGTAATTGTTAATTGTTTCAAAATGGTTAATTTCATTCTTATATTAAAGGATGCATATGAAAGTTGACATTTTACCTCGTCCTCTAGCACTTAAATATGCCAGATCGTGACGCTCGCAATTGAAAATTTGGACAATGGTTTTTAATTGCTTAAAATTATCCTCTTAATAAATAGTTTTTATTTATAATCAGTATATTCCATTAATATTTAAGAAGTTGTGATGGCAAACTTTTTAATGTTTTCAACCGCATTAGTCGCCATAAGCGAAGTGACTCTTTGATATGGGTTTGCCTTTGTCAAAATTATTATTTTAAAATAGATAATTATTTGATGTTAATTTGCAGCCGTAAGTCAACTCTGAGGGTTCTGGAGACTTTCTACGGACCACCCGACCTCGTAAAGCGAGTACCTTTAATTGAGGAAAAAACAGGCAATTGAAAGTGATCTTAAAAAATCATCTACTTATATAACGTTGTTATAAAAACAGTGCTTCCTTACAAAGTACAGTACCCAAGAACATTCAAAGGTTGTAGTGGATTACTTTATTATTAGTTTTCTAATTATATGTAGGCAATAATTAGAAAATCTTAGCTACTTAATTTTTAAACAAACCCAATATTTCTAATGATTAAATGCCCTATTTTAAAAGAAAGTAATCTATGAAGTGTTGTTAGTTGAACGAAGAAAAATACTATTGGAATAAGAAGAGTTGGATAATACTGTGATAGTAGCAAAAGAGCTCCGCTGCGAAGGCCAGCAGTCCCATCCCATTCACTGATAATCGCTTCCGATTATTAATCGATTATTTACGTTCATTGTCGATGACAATGGGCATTGTACCCTGCCAATATCCAGAGGTGTCAATTGAAACAGGTCCTTGATTGCAGTCTTAATCAGCTCACTGTTGTAAGATTACCGTTAGTTATTTAGAAAGCACTACCCACGTACATTCATGGATGCACTGTTCTTTTTTTTTTTTAAATCGTTAGATTTTTTGTAATAAAATATATTATTCATTGTTTAAATAAGTCTCAACACTATTATTATTTCTTGAACAGTCCAACGTTTCGGCCAATTCAGCCATCCTCAAGGACAATTTAGCAATTAACAAATTTTATTATACATTAATATTTTCAATTTTAACAAGAGCATTATAATTAACATTTTAAGATACCTTAAGTATAAAATTAAAAATTGAATTGGTAAATGGTAATAACTATCTTAGGTGCTATATTATAATTTTTTTTTATTATTAATTTCATTCCTTTTTTATTACATTAATTTTATTATTACATTATTGATTATTTTTATGACAATGCGTTAGTTTTATGACGTGCTGAACAACTTCTTTTCTATTTCCCCAGCATTCCATTAGGTCGCTTGCTACTGGACAGGAATAATTGCTCCACAATAAAATAAATCAGGGATCATGTGAGCCTTTTGTACAATTAAGCCGAGGGTCTCAGGCAAGGCTAATAAGAAAGCAAAAGCCATAAACAACTGAGCCAAGACCACGGTGACAATCAGTCAGGCTGGACAACATTAGCTCTGAAGCCAGTGGACAGAAGTGATTTACAGTTGGCAGCCCTGGTGGAGTCCCCAGCTCCGGCAAGCATCGAATAGATTATTTATCTCCCGTATGTTTCTTGTTGCAATAGCATTCCTCTCGGAAAATATCATAAATTCAGTATCAAAGCAAATCATGAGTTCTGAAAATTTATAGACAATTTGTGACTGTAACTGTATAATTTATAAAACTTAATTACTAGCAAACTTCAAACTAGCCAAAACATAAAAACAAAAGTAACTGATAACAATTTTACATATAGCTGCTAATAACGAGCGGGGAGGTACGCTGTTGAGGCATTGTGCTACTGACTCCAACGAACCGGCTTCGAATCCGGCTGTGACAGATAATTATTTATTTTGTTACTGTAGCCGTGTGTCAACCCTATGCGTTCGGTAGTCCTCTAGTCTCGGGTCCATCCAGCCTCATAAATTGGGTACCCGTGGTGAGGAAATATCTGACGTTTAATCGTAATTCTGACCAAATCAACTCCATGCACAATCGTTGGTCTAGTAACAGTACTTCTGTACAACTTATTCCACTCTTAACCCTTCAAGAATTTATCTGCTCAGATATGGCGTATCTCCATTAATTAAAAAATGATTTGAAAGACTTTTAGTAGAACAGGATTAAAAACAGTGCAACAAAACAAACTTTTCTTCAACCTAAACACTAAAAATGTACTTTTTCAGATCATGTATATGCATCCTACACTTTTCTACACTTCATGTGTAATTTATTAGCACTTAAAAACAGATATTACCTTGTTATTCAAAGAATTTTTAAAATTATTATACTGTAAGATTTGTAAATACCCATTAGTTAACACTAAGAAATAAATATATTGGAGGAAGAATAATGTCGATATCATATTCCAAAATCCAGACATAAAATAAAGCTGTTTCACCATGTTTAATTTTTTTGTTAATGATAATAGTATTATTATATGATAATAAAATAAGCTGACACAATTAGCAGGATATAAGTATTAATGTTCTAAGTATTCATTCATAGGGACGTGACGGCCACACGAGTGCACGGGGCGTGGGCCCCAGAGCACTCGGTTTGGAACGTTGTGGGTTTGACTTCCTACTGGGGCAGTTAATATTTATTTCTTGGCGATCCCGAGAAATGAATTTTGACACTCCCAGCTTGGTTAGTACGCCAACTTCAAAGTAGCTGGCAGGGGTTGGCAAAGGCCATCTTGCCAACTTAGTTCTACCAATACCGAATAATTCAATCATTCAATACATACGTACTAAACTAAGTAAAACAGAACAGTAGAAAAAATGTTAGTGATAAAAATTAAAAAAAAAAA
>NW_027114575.1:524605-539520 GCF_000696795.3 Halyomorpha halys
AATAATAAATAAATTATTCCATACTAGATAATGTAAGTTTTCATTAATTTAGCTATTCATGAACTTCATTATCAAAGCCGTAATCACTAATTAGTTATGTAATTGGCATGAACCAAGCTAAAAAAACGAATGATCAGTAAGAATATCTTACAAATAAAGTATTTTTTGGGGATTTGTTCGCTTATTACAATAAGATTTACTATTATATCTTTCTAATGAAATTAAAAGAAAGGCTAAAAAGTAGACTGATAAAAACCAAAAATGCATAAATACAAATTAGATTATGATTTTAGGTTATAATCCACGGCTAGTCTGGAGGGGACAATACCTAATAACCACTTATTATAGAAAACGAAAATATTTAATTACTGATTCCGTACCATAAATTTTTTAAATATATCTGCATTCTACCTGAGAATCTATAATTGTCTTTACAAAGTTCTAGTTTTCGACACAATTGATATTAATTTATTTGTTTAAAAATACATATATTTTTTATTGAATAGAAAAAAATATATCGATTTTAAATAAATCGCATTTATAAATAGATGTAATTACAAGGAAATTGTTTAAAGGACAACTCAACAAAATTTTGTTGCGTTAATTGATGTTAAGTTTAGACTGATTATCTATCTTCAAAAAAAATTAATGAACTTTTTTTTGATATACCAAACTGTTTGTACCAGCTTCAACGTTTTCTGAAGTCATCATTGACCTGATGATGACTTGATATTCTTACAGCCAATTAACCTTCCGACCAGGCAGGTAGTAAACCTCAATATTGGCATGCAATGCTATAATTAAATTATATACTTTATTATTTACATGATTCATTATTATATTTTTCATTAATATGTAAATCAAATTATAAAACGGAAGGCTTGAGAGTCCTTGTTTAATTTATTTATGACTTAATAACTCACACGCTATTTTTTTTTTTTATTTTAACGAGGATATAAAAAAAAAAAACTTATCTTATTTTTAATATTTGAGGCAATCGATTTTAAAATAGATTTACAGTCAACTGAAGTTTTTGTCTTCACAGGATTCTTTAGGAATGATTTCATAGAAATTTGAATGAATTTTAAAAGATTAATGTGGGTATTAAACTATGGCAAGTAACTTTTACTTTAAGGTAAAACATTTTAACACTGTGAATGATTTAATTTACCATATTTTATAAGCAAGCGCCCCATGTAAGTTTTAATTTGTTAGTAGCAGGTGAATAAATGTTTTTGTAAAATTATAGAGTACCAATATGTTCTCCCAGAATGATAGACAATGGCTGAATATAAAAAGAATAAAGAGGTTCTTACGACATTTCACAGAAACAAAAAAATAATAATATTAAACGAGCAAAATAAAAAAAAAAATAAAAATATTAAGATTAAAAATAATTAAAACTAAAGTCACTCAACTTGGTTTTACTGAAAAACCTTGTACATTAATAATTAGGGAAACGAATGATTAATAGAAATTAAATAATTATCTTAGAACAAATATATAGTATTTTCAACTAACCAATTTCAAATAGGATTAAAATATTTTTTTATATTTATTTATTATTTCAATATTTTTTATAATCTATAAAATCATTAAAACTAACCATTTGATATGATGAAATACTGATTTTTGACGTCATTAATACCCGCATATTTAATATAAGATATAATCAGGTGAAAATATTTAAATAAAAAACTGATTAATTAATAAACATAGAGAATATTAGATATTATTTTTTTCTTGATTATAATAGAGGGATATTACCGGATATACAGAATAATATAGACATTAATTTATTCATTTTTTCAAATTTTCTACACACTTGTTAAAATTGAGTTTTATCAGAATGAAAAGGAAGTAAAACGCATATTTGCAGACATAACGAAATTCACAACATAAACTATAAAAAAGTTTATAATTAGTTTTTCAAATTTGAGAGGCCATTAGATTTATTGACATATTTATTGCTATCAAAGAGAGCCATTACTGATGAATGGTTAAGACAAAGAGGAGGTAAGTTAAGACAGTGGGTACTAACTCCTTCAAATATATATATACTTTTTTCTTTAGCCTAGGAACTGTCTCACAATAGGCGACCTACGCCTCTCCCCTCATCTTTTTATTTCCGTTTCTCTTTTTTATGCCTCCTCTCTTCGGGACAAATAAAATAACTCGAGAACATTAATATCTCTAGAGGTCCCTACTGCCTCCCCGTAGTCTTTCCATAATAAAAAACATCATTTTCCAAGGCTGAAAGAATAATTTTCGATGAAACAAACCTGTTTTCATAGCAATGGCTTCTTTAGGCTCGATTTTAATGTTCCATTTTAGTAGAGATGGGTTGTTACAATAATCGAATAAAATAACTGAACCAAGTTTTTTGTTTTTGTCGTTAAAGGAGGGATTAATACAATTAAAAATAATATATGAAGCCAAATTTTTATTAACTGAATTTGATAAAACGTATGTGGCGTTATATTACATTTTTCAAAACAATGTTCTTCGGATTGCAGTAACTAAGTTAATTTTTACAAAATCGTAAATTAGAACGAACAATTTTTAACATGGGTTACATTTTCAGAGATAACCATTAAGCCTAAATAATACAACAAAGTAAAAAAAAAATTAAAATTAATATTATAAAAAAATAATTTTCACCTTTTCAAAGACTTTGTCATGAGAAACAATCGTTAGGACTTTGGACAAGGCTCAACATACCCCTTAAGTCCCCCTCCTCCCCCCAAAAAAAAAGTTTTGTTCAAATTTACTCCTCTGAAGTAATCACGATTCGTTTGGAGTCGGTCGATTCACGATTCAGGTGAGTCGAAGAGTGGGAGTGATATTTTGTTCTATTGATATATAATAGGACTACTACTTCACACAGTTGATTTTTATTTTAAGTCAATTTTTCAAACAAAAAAAAATTAGTTCGATTATTTTATCACAGCAAAAAGCACAGAAAACGAGAACAACTAATCAATAATTGTCTATGGATTTTAAGTAAAGAAGCAATTATTCAATAAATATATTAAGCTAAGAGGTATATTTTAATCATTAAGTTTTTTATAAAAAGTCAAAATATTCACTTTTGGAAAGTTATCATTTAAAACATATTAAGAGAGCATTCATGTTGATAAATTAAATTGAAAATGCTGACTTTTAACAACTATTTTAGAAATTTTTGGTGTAGAATTTCAATTAACCAAACTTTTCAGAAGTTGATTTATTAAAATTTTATTGAAAACTCTTCAAATGTTAACTTAAATCATTGAGAACTTTACATTTAACTTTAGGAGAATTGATGAAGAATCTCAATCATGATTGAAACCTGCTGACATCTGTAATCAGTAGCGTTTTGTTTTTATATATAAAATTTAAAAAATGTATTTTTAAAACTAGCTTATGTCCTAAATACTTTAATTTCATTTTCTTTTATTAATAAAAAAAAATCTTCTCTAATCAAATAAAAAAGAAAATATATATAATATGGTAAAAAGTTTTTTTTTTTTTTTTTTCATACCCTCCTGTAAAGATTTCAGTGGGTATTTGGTACGTACATATAGGAGGTATGCTGTATGTATAGCTGGATGTGAAGGATACCTTGGATTGCCTTTAGGCATTATAAGGTTAGAAGAACCTATTCACCACAGAGTGAATCGGGAAAAGGCTAAGTTTAAAAAATCCATCTTCCCATCTCTAATTGTTAGGCAGTTGAAAAAAATGGATAATCTTTTTAATTTACCTCAAGGTTTGAATAAATGTGTACGGTCGTATACAAAATGGCCTGTTAATGGCGTTAATGGATTATTTCCAGTTATAGTGTAGTAATGAATTGCGGATTGCGATAAGGTTACTTCCTTCGCAAGTATGTTAATGTTTATTGAAATATAAAGCAAAATAATCCTTTTAATGATATAATAATTAAAACTAAGACATGATGTTCTCCTTAGAGGCTGGACGAGGATCTTGTGGCTCGCAGGTAAGGCACATATTCGATCTGCATACCATTCTCGAATGTTGACGAGCCTGTGATTTACGAGCTCTGCGGAGGTCTTTGCGCGTTTTCCTTTACGACCCGTCCATAAGATCCGTCTTCTTTTTGGGTCGTCAAGATTTTGGCACATTGTTTAAACCGAAATGAGATTTTACGATAGCCTTTATGAGCAGGCTTCTTCTATTTACTTGTATTATTTTTGATTCCTTTAGCCTCGGCTCATGTAGGAACGCTAACATTAATTATCACAAAACGAAGATGGCGGGAGTTGATAACTTGCTAACTGCCTTCAAATTGGTAATAAACAACACCAAGAAGTACTTAAGGGGGTTATTTCTTTTTGTATCCTCGTATTAACCGTTTTCGTACGAAAAAACGTTGTCATAAACACTAAGTTAATTGTAGAAAGATGAATAGGAATTTGTATGTAGTTGTTGTTTGAATTTAAGAGGGGGAAAACAACGGATGGTTATTATTACCCGTATAAATCAAAAATAAAATAAAAAATAAATAATATTGACTGTTCATAACGATTAGAGATGATAATTAATATTGAATTTTTGATATATCATATGAAAAGGATAGAATAATTATAATATAATAAGGATAAGAATAATTTATAATATTGAAAAGTTAGGGCAATTAATTAATAATAATTTATAATACATCAGGGTAAATAATCCGATGGTGTAAACGAACTTAATTTTTTTGTTTTTTTTAAATATTGTAGAACATATATGATAATAAATTTGTGATGAAGAATAAAAGCCTATAACAGATCTATTGACCTTTTTTTGTTCCATCATGTCAGTTTTCGATTAGTTATGAAAATAAATATGATAACTTAAAAACCCTTAAAACTCAAATTATCCTTTATAAATTCATTAGATGACGTTTCAGACCCATTTTTTGTTCATTTTCGAATTAAATCCTTGCAACCATAAATTGAACATTTTCGACAATATTAAAAATTTTATACAAATCAATTTTCTTAATAACAATTTTTTTTAATAACTTTTTAAATTAAATTATAAATATTTGTTCTGTTTTTGGCTTTCGCTCAATTATAACATAAAAACAGTAATTGAAATTTTAGCCATGTAAATTTTTATGTTTTCATTATATGGACATCAAAGTTAATATACATTATAAATATTTTTTAATTTTAATAATTATACAAAGTTAAAAAAAAACTATTTACATAAAAATGTAAGGATTATATTTATGATTCTAGGTTTGTAAGTGGACAAAAAAATGGATCGGAAGTGTCAAATAAAGAATAATTAGCGTTTTAAGGGGGGGTTTAATTTTTATTTTTTTTTAGTTTTCTACATAAAAGAATATATGAAACTTAAAAAATAATGAACGCTATTATTCCGGAGTATGTTAAAATTGGTTTACGATTTTAACACCCGAGTTCTGTTTCATAATGAAGGTTAATTGTATTAGTTCATAAATACAGCTACAAAGTAGAAGTGTTTATACTTTTTGTTTTATAATGGGGACGAATATTAGTGATATAGAAGTAAACAAAAAATTAAATACATCCCCTCTACTTATAAACTATGAAGTGGAAAGACCCCCAGACTGTACATGGTTGTTACCTGAAGGACTTTGAAGAGACTGTACCCTCTCGAAATTGAATTAGAATCAGGTCCATAACATACATCTGTTTTTATCCGGAGACCTTTGTATGGCGTCCGTTATGGCTTGATTGATCGGTTCGCCGCATTAACTGCTCATCATCTTCATAATACCTTTCCCTTCTCCTCCATATGTTCTTCGTATTCAGGAACCACTCCGCCGGAGATCCTTATCTGGCTACAATACGTCCACCATTTAGGTTAGGTCATAATAAAATGAATGAAACTGGCAATATTTTTTTGTTTTTTAGCAATATTTTTAGCCCACGATTAAAACTGTACAATGGGCATTTGTGAAAAATCATAAAAAAAGGAAACCAAAAGACGGATTTTATAGGACCAACACATAAAATGCACTGAAAAAAAATAAAATAAAAGTTTAACAAGCTTAATTCAATCAAATTGATTTAATAATTTTAATAAAAGTTTAAAAATACAGTAATAAAAGCAGATTTAGACGATAGACCTACTAGAAACGTCAGTCCTTTAAACAGTAAATATTAAAACCCATAATTTCTGACCACACCTTCAGATATCATTTAATTAATTGAAGCGTTCGGTCGTAAAACTACTGACAAAATTGAAATATTCACAATGATAAAATGTTTGTTAATTATAATTTTTTCCCTTCAATAAGGAATCACTAATCATAACAATATCAACGTAAATCCCTAAGGAAAACATATTTCCAGTCATAAAAAAACCGGTGATGCAAAAAAAAAACACATTTATATATAATTTAATTTCTTTTAATAGTTCCAACTTAATTATTAACTCACAACTACAAAGTTTCTGTCATTTTGGCCATTCTCAAGAATATTAAAGAATTTACAATATAATATTATTTTTTTTTTTTTAAACATGAATTTAATTTCTAATTCTACCTCAATTTTAATATAATAATTAATTAATAATTAACAGCTTCAAAAAACGTTACCAAAATGTTACACGCTATTATGCCTTAGTCAATTTTACCTACAAAAAAAAATAATTAACTGCGTTAAATTTAAGTTGAAAAGAATTTTTTTTAAAACTTTTTAATTATATCTCATTCAACAAGGAAACTTAAGAACATTTAGCCAAAAATAGACAATGAACGTTTCACATAAGGAAGATAATTAAATCATTTTCTATGAGTACAACCGCAACGTTAATGATTCTAAACTGAGAAAAAAAAGTCCTCCGTTGGGTTCATGGACCAGGTAACTGGCTATTATATTCTGGTTTGGTGATAGAATGCCCACTAACACTTTTTTCCCACAAAATTCCGAGATGAGGGTCCATTGTGGAGGGTTGTTTCCACGCGGCTGCTTCTTGACAGAAAATCGACGTCCCTACTAGCTCTAGGCGACTGACCTGTCAAGGAGTATGGCTTCTCTTTATTATTATTAACATTATTCACTGAAAATATAATATTTTATTAGTTAATAATGATTATTTTTAAAAAATGTACAATATTGTTAGTAGCATCGTTCCCGTGAGACTTTTATTATTCTGTTCTCATAATAACAAATCGTTATTATGATGAGATGAAACATCTTGCAAGATAGAATTTTGCTTTTTTTTTGGAAAATTGTTTTCCTATAGTACCAATTCTAAATAATAAACTATTTTTAATACAATAAGAATGCTTTAATTATTTGTTACGTAATATCTAACTATCAATAACTTGATGTAATAGTAGATTATATGGAGCTTCATCAAAACCCAATCCTCAAGAAGTTTCACAAAATATTAATAGCATCAATATTTTGGATTCTCACTAGATTTTCACTACACAAAATTTGATTTATAAAAATATAATTATTAAATTTATTGAACTTCTTTCATTTTTTATTTCCAGCATAATTTTCATTACATCAAAAGAACATCCAACAGTAAAAATTTAAAAATGATATATATCAAAAAACCCTGGAAGTATATATGCTAAACCAAAGAAAATAGTATGGAGATTCACTAGCACTTCATGAATTATGTTCTAGGGATAGATAAATTGATAAAACAAATATAACATGATATATTACATTTGACAAACGAAAAACTTGGAGTTTAAAATTATAAGTAATTTTTTTGTTAGCCCATCAATACGAAATTGGGTTTTCATATCAAATTATTCGTGAAATACACACATGTTGGTGAGCTTGAAGATGAAAGGGTCTTTATTAAATGAGAATAAGGTACAAGACGATACTAGAAGGACCGACAAAGAGAGAGGACACAATAGGACCACGGCACGCCTCTTACTAATTACCTTCTGATCGGACCAGAGATTAGATCGGATATCCGGCGCCAACCCTCCGCTCTCGCTCCATAGCGTAGACATGAGGATATCGGGGAATTATACCAGTAAGATGATTAAGTATTAATTTTAGTTAATAAGAACAAAAAAAACGGATGAGTAACAATTATCTACAATAATGGTATATTAAAATATTGTAATGGTTATAGAGCGTCATAGTAATCATGAAAAGGATAATTTTGTATTCAAACATGAAATTTTAAGTAAAATATAAACATAATTATTAAAAAAAAATTACATCTGTACCACTACTTCAGCCCATGAAGGGTTTTGGGTGGAGTACTTTGTAAGGAAGTGCTGTTACAAGACCAATGATTGTGCAAGGAGGTAATTTGGTCTGAATCAAGCTCGACTGGCCGATTTTCACACACTTTATAGAAGTATTCATGATCTTTAGTTTAACTCGTTAAATGGAAAAACGTATGTTAAATGGAGAAATATTTCCTTCTTTTACCATGCGAAAACAATATAACAATTATCATGGTTGAGAGTCTGTAACTAGGTTTGCTAAATGGAGAATGACGTTACGCAACAAACCAGCTGAGCTCGTCATCGTTTTGGTTGTGTTACATAGGTTACTTGCTCGTAGTTTTTGTTTTGATTGTGTTAGTATTGTTCTGGATGTTTTTAAAAGTAACAAAGCAATGGATGAAAATAATAATAATCTAATGACAGTTGACAATTATCTTGATTCTCTTACTCACAAATTAAAAGATCAACAAGTCACTCAGTAGCCAAACTTTCACTTTGCACTCAATTTAGGCATGTTGTAATAAATTACTTTCATCAAAACTTTAAGTAAACAATAACATGAGTTTTGGAAGAAATGGTTATAAAACAAGTTGCTCAGAAAATCCGCTAGGACCTCTTATACATTTAAGATTTAACATCACTTTAAAAAGGGCTTCTCACACTCCTATAGATTTAACATAGTAAAACATTTTACATTTAACTCAACATCATGAATACCCTTTATGAGGCCTGATGGACCCCGGAGGGCTCCCGTACCCACAGAGTTGACTCACGGCTACAGTGAAACAGAAAATATTTATTTGCAACAGCCGGATTCAAACCCGGATCCTTACAGTTAGTAGCACAATGCCTTACCAATGAGCTACCAACTATCCCATGAACATTATTAAGGGATGGTGATTAGATTAGGCTAAGGTAACTAGAAAAAACGAAATTGATGAGGAAATAAAAGCTAGGTTGAAGGCGGGAAATGCTTGTTATTTTTCAATTTCGAAACTGCTTAGTTCACGCCTTCTATCGAAAAACTTTAAAATTAGAATTAACAAAACTATTATCCTTCTCACTGTTCTTTAAGGATGTGAGACGTGGCCTCTTACACTTTCGATGAAGTATTGCGCAAAATGTTCGGACCGAAAAAGGATGAATTAACAGGAGAATTTAGAAGGCTACACACCGCTGAATTAAGGGATCTACACCCGGTAAATAATTATATTTATTTTGAATTATCAAGTTATAGCATTGCGGTGTAGGGCGTGTAAGGTTGTAGGGTTTAGTAACAAGCAGATCCCTAAAATGTTAAACACTGAACCAACGGGTATACGTCCGAGGAGAAGACCGAAACGTTGATGACTAAAACTGATTTAGTGGAATTGGGTTTGGAGAGGCATCACTGGAAGGATCTATGCAGAGAGCGTTTGGTGGTATCGGCATCGAACCTTTGGTTTCGTTAGGCCTTCATTATTATTATTATTGGATTAGGAGTTCACTGTATTATTTTCTAGGTCATATCCTATCCATCGGAATAAACTACTCGTACATAAAATAGGATTAGTTCAAGAATATAACAACTAGGTAACTCAAACTCAAATAAATTGTTTATTCTTGAATCAGTTAAAGTACTGGAGCATGTCAGATTAGGCTCATCATCAAATGTCGTAAGGTCCACGATGGAAGGACTTAAAAATAAACCAGTAATGAGAATAAAATATCAACGAAATAAAAATAATTCTAGCCTGTCTTTGCGGAAGTCGTTTAAGAATAAAAATAAATCAGAAACCTAATTATATATTTAAACAAAAAAATAAATATGTGTATAAATAAATAAACCAAAGAAGAATGAACCAAATGAAAAGGAAAACAAGATGAGTACACAAGGGCTGTTTTATCAGTGTTATCGACTGGTTACGATGAGGGGACGAAGGCGGGGGGAGTTGGGCGGGATGAGCGTGTCATCCTCAGGCCAGGGATCAAACGGCGACTGGAAAAGGCGAGTCCTTTCCACTGCCTTAATGATAGAGGTGCACATGATCGATACGCTTGTCGCATGTCTGTCCTCCTACAAATAGGGAACATCCGAGTATGGAAGAGATTTGAGGGTTGGTTTTGCACACCATAGATTCGACTATGTAAGGCGGCAAAAGCTCAAAGTGTTAATTTTTATCTATTACATAACTTAATAAATATATTTCTATAATTCTAGTGGGGTCTTCATCAGAATACTAAGTCCCATCCCGACGCTCTATAGATGTACAGGGCAATACTAGGGAGTGAAGCAGCTGTCGGCGTAAATACAGCACAGGATTTTCCTCCTGATTATCATCAAGCAGAAGAAGCTCTTCAAATCCAAGTCCCGGCTTCTGGAAATCTAGCGTATTTCCTAGCTAAAGATTAAAAACCACACATTTGGGGAGCTCGAGTACCAATATTTCATTAGAAAATGTTAAGTAAGTATTATATTAGACTTTCTTCAATGTCCTAAACATCACAAAAAAACTTCATATTTTCTAAAAGAATTGAAACATCTATTTAATCGAATTATCAACGATTGTTAAATATTTGAAAACTACAGACATAATTTTATACGAGTGAAAATATTATTTTATGCAAATTTCTTATCTCCAAATATTAATTTGTGAGGAAGTTGCTCGTTTCTCGGAGACAAAAATAATGCTAGCTAAATATTTTATCTAAATAGAATATTTTCAGAGTTATTAAAAAGGAGTTGATCTTATAAACAAAAAAATAAATAAAATAGAAAAACTCACGAATATTACCATGCGCAAGGCTATTTGCAAACATTCAGCCACTTTAGAATGAAGTCAAAATAAATTTACCAAATTTGAAACATGGTGTACCTTTCTCTAAAAACTCGCAAGTAAATTAAAAACAATTTAGATCTAAAGATAGGTCTGATAGTATTGATAGGATGTATTCAGGAGGTAAAATTGCAAAATTGGGTAAGTTAATCCTTCTAATATGAAAGAATTTCGCATGAGGTTAAGCTGGATCAAAATGTATCTGCTTAGTGCTTATAAATGTAACAATGTATTAGATCATTAGGCCATTATTATCAAGTTGGAGTTATTTTTAGGAGGTAATAACTTTTAAAACAAATATTTATACATAATCTTATTACTTCTTCGAGACTGGTTTAATTGTTTGAATAAAACAAATTGTATCCATTTAAGTCTATAACGTACTTCTTACAATAAAAACATATTTATATTAACAAGTACTTGTAACAGTAATTGTTAATTTTTAACTTTCTCAATTATGTAACTTCCTCACTTTGTAACTTTGTAAATATGTCAATAGTAATGTACTAACTTTGTGAATTCAGTGTAAATGACCCTAGTGGTCGAAACACTTAAATAAATAAATAAGTCCAAAACGCTCTTTATTAAATGTTTTAAATATCCAACGTATAGGCCAACCAAGTCATCCTCAAGAAGACACTCTTAACTATATATAAATTCAATACTTCTCCAATACTTGATAATCTACATCTGAAAAAAAGATGGCCTCGAGATAATCTACTCTAGAAATGTTATTGAGATAGATTTTCCACAACATTATATCATGGCATTGTAATAAAACTACATCTCATTTACTGGTTATATTTAATATACTTTTAAATATCAATAATAATATAATATAATCAATAAAAATTTGTATTTCAATTTTCAAGAAATCATAATTAATTATATCTATTTAAGTCTTAAACGCTCTTTATTAATATTTTAATATACAACGTACAGGCCAACCAGGTGATCCTATAGGACACTCTTAACAATATATAAATTCATCTTCATCCAACAATTAAAACTTTTTTGCACGCTAAAAATTGTAATCAAATTAACCTATTTTGTTACTTTTTCGTTTAATTTTAAAACTCACTTGTCGATAAGTGAGTGACTATAGTGTAAGATGAATTGAAATTAAAAGTTTTAAAATTAAATAAAAAATTAACGAAATAAGTTAATTTGATTAAAAATATTAGATCTGGGCAAATTATTGCAAAAACAATTTAGAAAGTTTGATGTGAGGTGTAAATTTATAGTTAGGATTGTCCCGGAGAATGGCCTAAACTGGACTTCAAAATATTAATAAAGAGTATTAGAGACTTAAATGGATACAATTAATCATGATTGCTTGAAAATAGAAATAATTCATATATTTTTTTATTGATATTTACAACTGTGTTAAATATAACCAATAAATGAGATGTAGGTATATTACAATGTCATGATATAGTCTTGTTGAAAATTTATCTCAATAACATTTCTACAGTTGGAGATCTCGAGACCATTTTTTTTTCAGACGTCTAAGAAGATTATCAAATATTGGAGAAGAATAGAAAAAGTGGGTTAGGGTGGGAAGGAGTTCATCATAGAGGGATTGATATCTGGTTCTGTCTAAAGCAGCAACATATGGAACATTGGAATCCTTATGAATGACGAAATCAAAATATGAAGTTATATGTTTATGGACTAAAAAATTGTTTTAACCCTTACCAGGTTATACATGAGTTGCTTTAAGACTGCGAAGGATTATTAAGTACGTTCAAGGCAGTAGCGGTCTCATTTGAAGAAAACATGAGCTATGGAATAGTTATTAATCGTCCGATGAGATCACATTACAACTATAAATATCTTAGATAAATTGTTCTAAGTATGACAAAAGACCAGTAGTGGGGTACAAAGGGAAGACCACCTCGCAGTTAGCAGAGTTAGATCAGATAAAGGTATTACCTACTTTGGGAAGCAGGCGCCATCAGATAAGGAGGCTCGGTAAGCGAGCTCCTAACCCCTGTCATATCGGCTACCTGGACAACCTCATCTCCTCCCTTTAACATCATCTAATGTGTCTTATGTTATATATACATGCCCGGTTGACTTTTGAGGGGATCCTAGAGGAATACCACAGATTTTTTATGAAATCTCGACCTTCATAAGAGCTGTTGGTTTTGAAAAGTGCCCAAGTCCATTTTCGCATACTATCAGGTACTTGGTAGGTAGGACTGGTGTTTAAATAAACTTAAAAAAAAAAGTAAATACTGATCAATTGCCGAGATTTTATCTTCAAATTTAAACTAAATTTTACTGTTACTAGACAAATGGTCTAAACTTCCAACTCATTACAAAAGACTGATCTACATGATAATATTAAGGCCCATCTGGACATACGGAGTTAAGCTTTAGGGTTCCACTAAACCTTCAAATTCCTCTCGTATCCAATCCTTACAATCCAAAATCCTTCGTAAAATGCTCCTTATTTTGTTACTAATAAAACCATCCATAAAGACCTAAATGTTCCTTATATAACCGATCTAGCCCGAACCCGATATCATTCCTTCCATTATGAACTCCCTAACCACCCAAACCCACTAGTTTCTAACCTTGCTTCCTCTTCCATTCCTGGAAATCCTCCGAGGGACCTGAAAAGAAGATGGCCTCGTGACCTTATATTGTAAAATGTATGTAGAGTTCTACTACTGGGTAGTTTCTCTACATGCTGCATCATATCATTACCATTATGTCATTATGATAAAATCTCCTTGTTGTATTTTTTAACAAGTTGTAAATATCAATAAAGAAAAAAAATGTTTACTGTAGATAATAACTAATAAAATAAAAATATTTTATAACAAATCATTAAAATAAAAAATATAGAAATTTAAAACCTATTATTGAAAAATAGATTTTGTTTTAATTTATTCAATTATAATTATATTTCCTATAACTATAAATTTCACTACGCCTACCCATAGCACAAACATCGACATTTCTGAAATATATTTTTTGAAATAATAATAATAATTAAAATTTTAAACTTATCACTTCTTTACTCATTAAGATAAATTCATGGTAAATATGAGGTCAGAAGGAAGGCTTAATTTATAATTTATTCCTTTCCATAAACACAATAGATTTATTGAGAAAATATAAATGAATGTTATAATGAATGAAGACTGCAATACTATATAATAGTTAAATTATATGTTGATTTGTGATATCGCCAGTTCAGAATCGCACTTCGAATATACACAACCAGACGACTTTCAAATAATTCTTCCTTAACCTTTACAGTCGGCGAAAGTTTATTCTAACTAACCCCACGAGAGAGAACATAATAAACACTTATAAAAGGAAAAGGGTGGGTACGGTGCATGTCAATTTGGCCGAACATCTAGGTCTCGTAAACATTCTAAAAATTAAAGAAATAAATACAAGCAAAGTTGTAATAATTTAATTTAGTTTATAGTTTTGTAAAAGTTCGGAATTCATTTCATTCGCTGTTTTCGAATTCATGATAAATATCGAATTTACGCCACTAAGTAATGAAGAGAAGATGTTTGGGGGTCCGGCCAGTGAACACATACTTTTGACTAAATTTAAGACAGCTAAAATTCATAAATCAAATCGACTTTGACCAGCTGACTAATTATAGAAGGGCAATCTAAAACATCTTGTTTGTGTTTGGTATATTTCTTTTTTATCTTTACTTTTTTTTTTGTTATTATACTTCTTTTTTTTATTATTAATTAATTATGTGTTTTGTTTTTCGTTTTTGCTATACTTTTTTTTTAAAAATTTAATAATCAATGTAACAAAATAAATATACTCAAATATTTTGTACTGTAAAACTTATAATACATGTAGTACACCTTTCATGGCATGGAACATGTATAAAAGAAATAAAATATCTCTTTATGGAGTTACCA
>NW_027114575.1:539570-561996 GCF_000696795.3 Halyomorpha halys
GATTTTCATATGTATTTGTTTTTCTTTTCTTATACTTAATTTTTCTTTTATCTTTTTTTTTCCTTTTCTCTTTCTCTTACTTAATTTTTCTTTTCTTTTCACTTTCTCTTACTTAATTTTAAAACTACTCCTCTCATACAGCCTTTATCTTCTTATAAGACTTTAAATATTTATGTCTTTCAAAGTATTTATGTATCCAAAATATTAGTTATATTCTAATCATTCTGTATATCATTTAATACATTGGTTGTTATATTGTTTTTGGTTTTTAGCCCTAATATGGGCATGAAATTCTTGCCGAAACGTTTGCAAAAATAAATAATTTTTTACTTATTTGTAAGTTCAGTTATGTTATTATATAACTTATAAGAACAATGAAATCTTATAATCATTGAGAGAAATTACAGACTGATAAGTAGAGTTTCGTAGCTAGCTAAGTTTCGAGTTAAGTAAGCAATTAAATACATAGCAATTGGGAATATGTGTTCTAAATTAATACCAAGCAATTAATAAATAAATAAAAAATTGTTCTATTTAAATAAATTTTCTGTCAAGCCAAAAATCATAACCATAACTTCAGGAATGCAGTTATTCTAAAAATATTTAAAGTTGTATTATTGAGTTATCCCCGTCCATCTTTAGACATTCTTCAGATTCCACAAGTTTGTTTTATACTACTCAATAGGATCAAGTTTAATTTTTTTTTATCGTTATCTCGTTTTCCGAATATGTGATTTGAAAATTTTTGGTTAAAAACGTATCACATGATAGTCTCGGTTCAGAGATATTATTAATGTTCGATAACTTTAATAAAGGGCATGTTTGTAATTACGGGGTTTCAGAATTAAATAATGAAGGCAAGTTGAGGTAATCGTGTATACAAGAAGACAAAAAAAGACAAACTATTAATATGCTTGGGTACGAGATAGTAAGAACGAACATGACTCATTTCATTCCAAGTGTGGAAACTCCAGTTGCAACTTGCAATTAGCATTATTATGGTGTAAAACCTACTCCATCTATCAAAATGTTGTTTTGTTTTGCAATACTTTATTATTCCACACAGAGGTTACTAGAAACAAAAAAAATAAAAGACCTTGCATCTGTCTGTATTAACAAGAGGAAATTGATGAAAATTCTCTTTTGTACAACAAAATGAAATAAGTTTGCATGATGCACGCAGAACGAGCGTGCCACTCTATAGGGGCATAATAGTCTCTATAATTTTTTTATTTTTTTTATTTTTACATTTAAACGAGTGTTGGAGTTGGTTTCGAGCTATATTTAAAACTTATCTTGTGGCAGCTTAGATATTATCTGCATCAATTTGCCTGCCAACAATTTTTGAAATATACGATAAATTTAAAATAATCAAGCTTAAATATCTTTTAATGGTATCTAATCGAATTAAATGACGAAAAGAATAAAATAAAATGTTTCTTTTTTCGTTTTATGATTTTATTTATTTTATTCTATTTTAGCCCCAGTCAACAAACAGCCTTCATACCACAATCCTTTTGTTTTTTATTAATTTTACATTAATACTATATTCTTCGCATCGACGTTTCAAATTCTCCAAAAATTGTTACAAAGAGCTATTCATTTATCTACTAATTGTTCTTATTTGTATAATTTATTGTATTCAAATTTATTAATTTGAACTATTAATTAATTAAAATTAGCCAAAACTCATTTTCATGTTATTGATCATTCTTAATTTTACATATCCTTTATCATTATAATTATTTTCCCTTTCGATCTTTTACGTACCAAATTAATCCCTTTCGTAATTTCTTTTTTATATCAATATATCTTTATCTATTTAATGACTTTATAAAAATTGTTCCTTTTTTGGTTTCATTTTTTTTAAAGCCACTAATACAGTAAACAAATTAAGTTTCATGATTATATTCTTGAAAAAATGAAGGAAAGTTTACAGTTTTAAAAATGATAAGATACTAATTTAATTCCAAGACTGATTAGTGCATGCGTAGTTTGTGTTTTTCACAGTTATCATGACAATAGTCAATTGTTCTCATTATTTGTAGAAAAATATATTAATATAAAGAATAACCATTGTCATTAATAAAAAATCGATTAATTTCAACTCAAAGTATGGTGGTGAGTGCAGTTGTATGATGGACAAATCCAGGTTGGAACAAAACATTTATGCATTCTTCGTCACTATCTATTTACTTCTCAGACTTTATATATAAATTAAATTATTTAAAAAATATTCAACTTATATATTATATACTTATATTAGTTCTCTTATCCCTGAAAATTTGATTTAAATATGAGACAATATTTCTCCTTTATTTTTTTTAATTCTTTCAAAGTTAGTAATTATCCATTTTTTATCATTAGTTATTACGAGAGATGTATAATTATTTCAAATAAACAAAATTAAAGGTAATTAAGATGAAGTCATTTCGAAAATCTGTCAGCTCTGACAAGTTCTCAAGCTCTGTCAGACTATTTTAATGTGGAAAAAATGTAGCTGATATTAAAAACCATACATCATTTTACATTGAGGTAACAATTTTAAACAAATTTGTGAAAGCAGTATAATCGATAAAATTAGATGAAGAAAAGAAGTGAGAGTATAAAATTGATGTAAAACGATTTTAGCTATATATTTGATATAGCATTACATATAAAAATTTATTTTAAGAAGTAATTTCGAGTTCGTTAATATTTTGCGAGTTATTAAGAATCATTAGACCAGAAAAATGGACTTCAAAATGTTTCATGACTGCAATAATTTCACTTTATATTTCTTGTAAATAGGTAAGTGAAAATAAACATAAAAGCAGGAAAACTAAAAAAATTAAATTATTTAATAATTTTGTCTCTGTACTTATGATGTTATTGATAGCATATTCAAATGTAACTGCTTTTAAAAATAAGAGATCTAAAAAGACTTCAACGACTACAGGCCAGACACAAGAGCATTCGCTCGCACCTGCGAACCCTATTCCAGCCAGGAGTGGTCTTTATTCCCTTCCAGCGAACGCCTCCCAAGTTGGCTAAACCCAAAGGCGACAGTAGCGGTAGGCGCTAAGTGACTGTAGGTAGGGCAGCTGGATGCAGGTAGGGCTCAGCTTTGTTCCTTTGTAGTGGGGCCCGCCTACTATTTGGCACCCACTCTTGCCAAACACTTGAAGGCACTTCTTCAACTCCCTCCACGATCATCTGACAACTCTCTTTCTCTCTGGCTGGAATCCAGGGCATTATAAAAGTTCATTCCTATAACGAACAATGTAAAAAAAAAAACAAGAATATGACTCGTAGATTATTCTATCGATACGGTGAAAAGAGTTAAATAGGTAACAATAGAGTAATAAACTAAAAGTATTTTCTCAGATAGAAAATAAATTTCCACAAAGAAGAATATTAATAAAAATGTATAGTATATAAGTAAGGATTGTAGAAATATTTATGTATAACATACAAAGTTGGAGCCGTTAATGGGAGTGTGACGAAAACTGCATAAATAAATTGTTCGTTTAACTCTATTATTCATGACAGTAATACTTCTCCTGGCTCTGTTTTCCAACAATAGGGGTATTCATGATCTTTAGTTTAATATGTTAAAGAGTGTTAAATGGAGAAATACTTCCTTCTTTTACCATGTTAAAACGATATACAATATAACATGGTTGAGAGCCTGTTACAAGGTCTGCTAAATGAAGAATGACGTCACGCAACAGATCAGCTGAGCTCCTCACCGTTTTGTTTGTTGTGTTAGGTTACTTGCTTGTAGTTTGTGTTTTGATCGTGTTGGTATTGTTATGGACGTTTTTATAACTAATAAAGCAATGGATGACAATAAAAATAATGTTATGACAGTTGCCAATGCTCATCTTGATTCTCTTCCTCACAAGTTAGAAGAACAAGACTCTCAGTAGCCAAACTTCTCACAACTCCCACTTTTCACTCAATTTAGACATGCTGTAATAAATTACTTTAGTGAAAACTTGGAGGTAAACAATAATACAAAGTTTTGGAAGGAAAGGTTATAAAACAAGTTGCTAAGAAAATCCATTAAGAGCTCTTATGCATTTACAATTTAACATGACTTTAAATAGGGCTGCTAACAATGCTATACTTATAACATTTAACTTAGTAAAACATTTTAAATTTAAAACAACATCATGAAAACCCCTAATGAGTAGAAGTAGAAAATTGACTATTGCCTTAATTTATACAGGATATTTAGCGAACTGACCATTTTGTGCATGCGCACATTAGTGTTAGCATTAAAAGACATCAAATTTTTAAAAAAATAGTAACCACTTCCTCATTTCTTCAGGAAGAAATAGTCGAACAAATGTTATAGCTAAAACTTTAACCTCTCAACAGTCAAGTTATTTTAGAAATTAACTTCCATAGGGACCAATGGGGCGAAAAATCTGACTGCAGTTCATAATAACTAATAAATCCAAATTTGATGTAATTTATAGAATATTTTGAAAATTTATAATCGGACGAACTGTATTTTGTATCACCTATTGTTAACTGAGTGCTAACATATGCATATAGCTCTTTCATCGACCTTATTCACCTTCCATGACCATTATAATAGTTTATCGGGTCATTATTCCTCCACCGAAAAAATGTGAAACCGCCAAAGCATGAAAGGGAGAAACGGACGAAAAGATTACCTGTTGGGGGATGTTTGACCACAAGGGATCCAGTGAAGCGACAAGATGCAGATGTGGCCACAAAGGAGGATAAGCCAGGACTACTTGAGATACCTACTTACACCTAGACCTTCCATTCACACGTACTCTTCAGAGCCACAATGGTCCCTCCTGGTACTTGAGAATAAGGATCGTGTAAGCTGGACATCACAAACAAACTCACAGGCTGTTCGGAGTATGATGATTATTTTATTTATAAATGTTAGTATTCCATACATACAATTCCTAGAACATCGAAAAAACCAAGGATGTAGAAATGGTTTCACACCTAAAATTTTCATTAAGCATTAGTTTAGATACCACTATACAGCTCCAATCATGTCAAAGTAATAATATCCGAGAATATACTGCACATGGCCTTACCTTCTAAGTAATCATCGGTATAGTATTCGTGTCTTTTAATATTTGAATTTACGATCAAAACAATTTCGATTAATTACTAAAAAATAAAGCAGGAGATATTTTTTATGGTTGACTGAAAAGTGATACACAACTAAAAGCAGTGTGGGTACTTAGAGGTAAAGCTGAAATCCGCAGAACTATCAATTTTAGTTTAAGCGATAAAAATTCTAGATAGAGTAAATGAGCGGAACCAGAAATTCTCTTCAGGGTGAGAGACGAAAAAAAAATGTGTTTATAATTCTTTACACCTTTTTTTAATTTCTCGATTTATAGAAGATGAGGCCAATGAAGACAGGAATCCTTCTAAATTCATAGTCAACGAAGTATGTAAAAAAAAAAAGGAAATTTAAAAAATAGTCTGGAGTCAATTGAAAATATAAAATAACAATAATATATATAAAAATATAGGATAGAAATATGGAGAATATTACATTAAGTTATTCCAAAAATTAAAAATTTCCTTCTTCAAGAGGGCGAGCGCTATCCCATACGCCATGTAAGCCCTCTGGATACCCCAACTATCCTAGCATGTTGCTCTATCACGAGTTAAATAAATATACATCGATGGCTTACTTCATAGTTTTGCTAAGTACATTTCCAATAACTTTAAAAACAATAAAATTAACAGTTCTCTTTTTTTAAGGAAAATTACAACTTAATAAATTAATTTATTGGCTGAACAGATTTAGGTATACATCCTAAATTTTCCTTTAAAAAGAGAACTTTTAATTTTATTGTTTTTAAAGTTAGTGGAAATGTACTAAGTAAAACTGTGAAGTAAACCATCTGTAGATATTATGTTTTGTATTTTTAATAAAAGTAGTTGAAACCGGATCTGGGTCTTTGTTACCGATATATAAGATGATCTTACCAGTATATATTTATATTGCAAGATGAAAAGACTAAAAATATCATTAATGCTTAATTACAATTTTTTCTTAAAACAACCAAAAATATATTGTGTTCATATACACTTATATTGCAAGATGAAAAGACTAAAAATATCATTAATGCTTAATTACAATTTTTTCTTAAAACAACCAAAAATATACTGTGTTCATATACACTTTTAGCATAAGCCCATTAAACTAAATAAGCTTTTTGCAGACTTTGTTTTTTTTTTGTTTTTTTTAATTTTTAGTTCTTGGTCCTTCATTTCACACAACTTCGGATGTACTTGGTTAAGTCTATGAAATGTAATGTATAATTCAAATTTAACGAAGATAAAACCGTCGGGTACACCTGGTTATTAAATATAATGAAATACATGAAAAAACATTTTTATGGTTGAAACAAGGCTCATTACAGTTTTATTTTTCCTTCTTCTTTAAGAAGTAAGTTAATCATTTATATTCACGAGTATCAAAGACACATTTTAAAGCCAAATTTATGGAACGCGAAACTAATAATAATAAATCTAATTAAATAATCGATACGAAGCAGTAGCCAACCAACTAATTCATTGATCATCTAACGCGTAGAAAAGGATGTATTCGAGAACTTAATAAAGTTGTCTAATTAATTCGTTAGTTTATCTAACATCATAAAGGTCTTGTTGACCGTGAAAATGGTTTATAACCCCTTTATGTTCATTAGTCAAGTTTATTAAGAGTATATCCGATTCAGAATATAGGAGACATGAGTATAGTAGCGACATACAATGAACAAACTGAGGAACACTAAAAAAAAATTATCAATTTATAATTTTCATGGGATTTTTTTTTATAATTAGGAGATAATTTTTCACGGTCAACAAAAATCAGCCAATATTTAACAAGTCGTCGATTAAGCTGTAAGTATGAAGCTGTCTTAGAGAATTTTTTTTTTAATTGATATTTACAACTGTATAAAAAATACAAGTAAATTTGATCATAATGACAAATGATATGATACATCATGTAGAGAAACTACCCAGTAGTAGAACTCTAAAAACAGTTTACAATATAAGGTCACGAGGCCATCTTCTTTTCAGCGCCTCGGAGGATTGCCAGGAATGGAAGAGGAAGCAAGGTTAGAAACTAGTGGGTTTGGGTGGTTAGGGAGTTTATTAGACAATTTTTAAAAGAAAAATTAACACTTCATTTTAAAAAGATCTCGAAAGAATTTTCGAAGCCACAAAAGATTACAAGGGTATACTAAAATGCAATAATCAAAAAGCAATATCTCCTGAATGATGCATTAATTTTTTTTAAGTACCAAAATCATTTTGTTCATTTTTTCTAGACATCAGATTCTGAGCGACGATATAGTTGCCTGTTCACTGTTCTCAGCAAACTTTGTAACTGGTAGTAACCTGACTGATCATAAATAGAACCCAAGATTTATATGTATAATGCCATCAACCTCCCGTAATCATAAATTCTGTTAGTGGCTACATCGAAGTGTATCTCATTCTGTTGAGCGTCCTTAATAATTCGAAGTGTTTGGTCCTCAGAAGAAGCTACATAAAAAAAAAATAATAATAATAAAATTAAAAAAATGCGAAATGGTTTATAACCCCCTTATGTTCATTAGCGAGGTTCTCTAACCGGGTAGGCCATAAGGGAGCTCGTAAAGTAACAGCATAAACGGACAGCTCTTCGCTGACGGGACACTGCCTGGCCTCCAGTCCTGTCCTTATTTAATTGTTCTCTGATATATTTTTTATATATTTTAGATATATATTTTTTAATGACTGTTTTAATAATTTAATCCTAATGGGGCAACAGAACGTTTTCTTTCTGCTCTTGTATTGCCTCGGAATCTTAATCTCACAGTTATAAGATTTGTTCTGATCGAGAATACATTTTTTTACCGTTAACAAATGTTAGGAATACATGTCATTATATTAAATATTAAGAATATCCATTTGTACTTTTCAAGAGACATTCAGATACAAAAAAAAACATCTATAGAAAGCAGAAAACACTTAGCTATCTCATGATTCCAATTTTGTTTTGTGATTTTTATTCATTTTTTGTTAGCACCATTAGCTAAAAATACTTACAATGTTTTAGCTTATATTCAAAATTTTAATATTTTTTACCATATATAACTTTTGCTACTAAGTTTTATGATTCTGAATACAGTATAACTCATGGATTGATTTGAATTAAATAAAAAAAATTCCTATATCGCAATTTTGTAATAAATTATATTTAGTAGTTATAAAAAAATATAAATTTTGTCTCAACAATTTTTTTATTATTTGAACATCTAACGTTTCGCCCATTCCAGTCATTTTTAAGGATCTATCAATAAAATATTTTTAAATAAAATCTATTTATTTTAAATTAATATTAAAAAACACCATGAAAAATTTTATTTCCTACCTTATTACACTATGACAGCCAAAACTATAGGTTATCAACTTAATTGCAGACCATATTGCCTTTTTTAAATTATTTATCATTAGCCATTAACAAATTAACTAGTTTACCATATTTAATATCACATATTATAATATTAAGTATCACATTAACTAGTTTATAATATCTGATTAAATTATTTATTTTATCAACACTGTACACTGTACACTCTAAAACACTTGTTTTATCAACCAGTGTAGTGTTGATAAAATAAGTAATTTAAACAGAGATTATAAACCAGTTAATGTGATACTAAATACTGTAAACTAGTTAATTTGTTAATGACTAAAGATAAATAATTTAACAAAGGCAATTTGGGTGACATACATTTGTCAGACAATGCTCTTCCTATAGATCTTATTCTTAAACGACAAATAAAATTAATTCAAAAATAAAATAATAAAGTTTAACCTTAACCTTGAACTATAGGTAATTAAGTACATATATACCCAACAGAAATAATGAGAAAGATTATTACCTACGTAAACGTCGGACGTTTATTTCTTACAAATAAAATATATCGCAACATTTCTCATTCTGAATTATCTTATGCCTTAAATGTGATAATTGCAATACTTAACAAAAAAAACAAAGAAACAATTAACAGTGATTATATTCAATTGCTTTTCCTAGTTATTGAAAAGCAATTAATAATATACAATTTTTTTTTTCTATTTAGTCACTGTATTGAGATCAATTCTCTACCGCTTAAGTTCCTTATTTCTGTAGTACATACAAATTTTTAATATTGATAAATATAACCTGCTCTTTGACAACTAAAGTTAAAGAAGCTTTGTATTCAAGCAGGAAATTATTAAAAAAATTGACATCAAGCAAACATTTTTTTTTCTCGCCTGTCCTTAGTAGATTTTTTCTTCAGGCAAGATCGATAAAACCATTAATCTGATTTAGAGGAAATTTCTACGGTTTGTGCAGGTTGGTATCTAGTTGTCCTATATTGAATTTTTCCAGATTCAGACTTTCAGTAACGCGTTCATAAACGTAGTTTTCTTGGTAAAACAATATTTCGAAAAGGAATCGGACCACAGTAAGCAAAAATATGAAAATAATTGTGAAAATGGTGCAGGTGGTACTATGGCCATAGTTTCTAGCCTTCATCAGGGCTAAGAACAAAGAGCAAGATAACAACCAATGAATATAAAAAATAAAATAAAAAGAGAAAATATAAACAGAATAACACAAGTAAATAATTATACAGTATGAAAATTGGTAAAAATAAAGTGATGAATAAAAAAAAATAAAGTGATAATCTTGATCTCTCAGCACTCTCTGACCGAAACTCTGGGCGAAACGTTGGCAATATTAAATAAGTTTTCTCAACTTGTTTGTTTTTTACTGACCGTACCTCCAACCATGTAAACAAGATGCTTAATTGAACACATTGTGTTGCTACCATAGGTTTATAGATGAAAGAAAAAATATCTAGTTGGCAGAAATATTTTCTTGATTTAATTTTATCAAATATGGTTTGATTAACATTATATCATATTTAACCATATTTCTCTTTACCTTAACCCTTAACCACATTTCCCTTCAAGCGTGTAGCTGTCGTCCTCTGAGTTAAATGATGACTATTTGCGACCCTTGAGCCAGATATGGCTATAATTAGTGACTGTTTGTGTCTACACTGCGGCGTCGGGAGCTAAAGTAAAAAACTGCTAATGGAGCTCTGTTTACCTTAACTTGATATCTGACGAGATCCAGCTCACCGCGGGGGGACCAGGCCTTCTCCAACCGTTCCCAGATCCTTCGGGTCTAGTCTGTCTCTGTTTGTCCGACAGTGAATAAGATTTTTTATAAAAAATAAAAAGTATATTTATTTTTTAAAAAATAATTAATATAATTATACATGTACTAAATACATATATTTATTATTTATATAGATAATTGGGACAATATAAATTTATTCATAAATTATTTAATTCATTTAAGCTATTTACCGAAGGTATTTAACTAATCATGTTCATTATTTCATAAATAAATAAGAAGAAATTATGAAAACAATTCATAATTTTTTCATAACCCACATAAAGCAAATAATTAAAATAGAACGAAAGGAATGAATTGGTTAGTTAATTAAGTTAATAATCATAATTGTTTTCTCAATAAACGGGTCTTTTTTATTTTCTGTCGAAATGTTAGGCATAGTATTAAATTTATTGATTTTTCGGATATTATTAAAATATAATTTTTTTTTTTATAAACTAAAAACGATAAAAAAAACTCCAAGTAATAGCTACCTTACCAATTCTACAGGAGGAATTGGTACACAATTATCTTTACTTGACGGTTTAAAAGTAAATTTTATAATATTTATATCTATATATTATTACCTTTCATTGAAATAGTACAGTCTATTATACTCGACAGCAATAAAAAAAGACGTATATACTTAATTATACCATATAAATATATATTTACATTATTTTTTAACAAACTTGAGTTTTTGGTGTTTGAAACGTATCATTTAAGAAAAATAAATATGCTCATGAAGAAGCAACAGTTATGGATATACCTTGATAATATTTGGATTAGACATGACAAAACTTCCCTTCAAATTAGGACCAAAGCGGACAAGCAGTTTTTTGAAAAAACAATGCGAGTTGGACCAAGAGAATAAATTTAAATTTTTTTCTTTTTGTTAATAGATTTTAATTAATAACATTGTCATAGATTAAAGCTCTCTTAGAAACATGACATAACTAATTCGAGAAAAATCCCATGAATGCACCATCTCTCAGATAAGCATACACCCCGACTTGAAAATATTAAACATAAAATAGTTAAAGTAAATAACTAGAGGTATGGTTATTTAAAAAAATTCAAAATTCTTTTCAAATTAGCAAAGACAATAAAGAGAGAAGCTTTCTTTTCATCGGTTCACTTAAAGAATATTTTAATGTTTATAGAACAATAATATTTATGATATATATTATATTTTTATAATGAGCATTTATAGTGAATATATATCATTAACTTAGTAGTAATATAGTTAAAGCAAAATTTTTATTATCTAAAATTATTTTTATATACTTTTGAATTTAATGCCTAAAGAAATGTTTTATGAATATATTAACTAAATATATAGAGCAGATTATTCAAGAAGGAGAAGGATTATATATTTAATAAACATCTTAATCATAAAAAAAAAAAAATAAAATCATGAAAAAAAGATTTCTAATTTTCTTAGTCTGATATTTAGTACAAAGTAAATATCAGACTACAAAACATCAAATTAATTAAAATAATGTTAAATATAAAGTCAAAGGGTTATATGCTCTTTTCACTCTCTGCCTTTAAGAGTAAGTTATGATTCTTAATTAGGATGAACAAGTTCTATTTACACACCAACACTTATTTATTCTTTACTTTATTTTAAACTTATTGTGTTTATTGAAACTATCTTCCTAGCGTTGCCTTCTTTTACTTATTTTTATCACAAAACATCTTCCCCTACCTAGTTCAATAATTCATATAGTGGTAAAACAATGCTGTCATATTTTTGTTAAAATTGACAATATAATATTTAAAAGTAAGAAGTCCATATATTTATAATTTTACTGAATACTTTACTTTGGTTAATAAATATTCTCCCACTTCTATAAATGACCCCGTTGATTGGCTAAGGTATTCCAGAAGACTCCCATGCGACAGAAGTATTAGCAGCTGAAGACGGATACTTGAGCTGGTTGCGGTCCAAGCCAAGTGGCCATTGACTACTCAGGTAAGGAGAGCAATCGCTTCTTATCTTACTATATCTTTATATCCTGTTACCTTAAGGACCGCCAGCCCATTCACTTCTTTGTGCCTCTGTTTGTTTACACTCCGAGTGGGGCTGCGGTTTAGCGTTACGGCATTGTGATCAATGGCACACAAAGAAACAGAAAAGATACATTGCTCTCTATGTTTCCGGTCTGGAAGGAACAGTAATGGAATACCTCTGAATGCCCTTTAAAACGCACCTCCTAATAAATATGCGATATATATTTATATCTAATAAATAGTCAATCCTACAACCCTTTACACATTTTCATTAACATGTAAGTCACACGACCTGATTACTATCCTGTTCTTTGTATCCCTATAATCCTCCTAAAGTCTACAAACAATTTATTTATAAACCCTATATTTCTACAATCTATAAGTACTATTAGACTTTTAGTTTACCCAAGTATTAATTAAAGGTCTAATAAGCTGTAGATAGTTGACCGTAGATTAATGATTGGAGAAGTTTGTCGGGGGGTGCGGTCAGCAAAGAACAACATAAATAAACAAAACCATATTTATTTATTTTATGCCGACGTTTCGACCTGAGTTTCAGGTCTTCAGCAGGGCTATAGAATAAAAGAGATAACAACAACATTTAGAGAAACATAAAATTGAAAAGGAATAGTATACAAACAAATTTGGAATTATACAAAATATTGAATTGAATCATAAATGATAAAAAATTGATAACTGATAATTGAATAGTAAAAAAATAAATTGATTGATAATCGTGGAATTAGATGGTAGTAGATTGAAAACAGTGAAAGATGAAATATAATATCATGTAGGTAAGAAGATATGTATAATATAAGATATGCAAGTAGTGTCTAAAAAACTGAAAAAATAAATAAATAAATTGAATCTACAAATTGAACAATATGACAGACAATGAAAAATAGTAAGTGGCTTATATCTGAATTACATTGTATTAACTTATATACCTATACTTAAAAATATAAATATATATGTATATATTAGGAAAAAGGTAGAATATGGAGAATGGGAAAAGAATAGTGTAAGAAATATGAGAACGAGAAAGGAGACTCACGTAATGGCGTAGAAGGTAGGCCTACAACTGATTAATTTTTTTGATTTTTATAAAGTCTCACCAGAGTGGGCGACGAACAGACAAAGTCTAATAGTATTGTAGAAGTCAGTGAAATTATATTGGTGCACTTATACTACACCAATATAATTTCTACTACACTTATACTATACACATATAATTTCGCTAACTTATATATACAATGCTAATTTGTATTTTTTTACTTTTTAACTCCGATAATATCACTAATATCCGTCCCTATTGTATTTTTTAGGTAAAACTATTAGCTTTCAATATGAATTTTTAATTAAAATAAGTTTTGTACGTAGGTCGTCAATGAGATATCTTAACTCTGAAACCAACTGCAAAGATTTTTTTTTTTCTAAAAGTCATGTTGTAAATTCAAACGTGCTTTAAGGAATGCACGTTGTTGCCGAGCCTAAGACAGTGTGATAGGACCCGGGCGGAATACGGTATGGTGGTTGAACCCTTTGATCAAAACTACCTGCCACGATGTAATCTGTTGGCTCTGTCAGTCTCTCAGCGTGACAGCCCGGCTACCAACAGAATTTCTTCTATTTTTGATCCCTCCCACTACCACCCGAGATTAGTTATGGCTACAACATGGAATTATGATTGTGAGAACACAGCCACTCTTGAGGGATCTTATGAAAAATTCAATTCTTCCAGGTTATCTTACTCCGGCTGAAACCCGTCTGTCATGTCATCCCTTTTGAAATGTTAATGTAACAATATAATTTCTCATAAAAAAACAAATGAGTCAATTGACAACGTTCTTTAGATCATTCATGATATAATGCAGAAATATTTTCAAAGAAAATACGACTTATAACATACAATATAATCTACTATTATAAATATCACAAATAGGTACTTCAGAACAAATAGTATCGCTTTCCTTACTAATTCAAACTCCTCAGTCCAAATCCGAAAGTAACCCCCCTAATACATAAATTTCCCACCCTTTTCGTCACTAAAACCTACATGTATTAGATATACTTCATTCTAACCCCCCCCCCTCTACATTCGAATCCCAGTATCATTGTTGATTATAATTTTTTAATTCAATATATATACATTTTTAATTTGTACAGTGTAATGTTATACTCATACATTTAAAGACAGTTGTAACAGGAATCAGAATCCCCAATTGAGACAGAGACTATAAAATGAGAAACCACCCGATTTCATTCCATAACATTAATATGTACATAGCTTATTTATATTTTGTTAAAGTACTAGGTAGGAAATAAGCCGATACTCGTTTTTCGAACATCAAGAAAAACAAATGTCAAAGTAACAGAATAATAAACAACTTTTGTTTTAAATTTTCTCCTTCCAGGGTGGAAAGTGAAAGTTATATGATGCACGTACTGCACCATATTTTACGTTACGTTATTTAATCCATGCATTCCCTTGGAGGAGTTTGACACATAAGTTACGGCGTGTGGATACAGATCCCCTCGCCGGCCACTGAAGAGATGGAAGACGGGTAATTGCCGAAATAAAGTTATGCCGTAGGTGATGATATACTACCCCGAAGCGGCCGCAACAATATTTCTGTTGCTGACTCAGAGCTCCTGGGTCCGTGAGAACCCTACGCTTCTCTTTTTATCCTTTTCCTTTATTTTGTTCCTCTCCACGCTTCGGAAATATCACAGCTGAGACCGAATAAACTGACCGCCGTATCCATTACTGCTAACGAACGGTTTGATTAATTCAAATAACCAAATAAAACATAATGTGGTATAACTTTGACACGGTTCCTCCGTTTATCTTACAATTTCAAAGCAATGAAAGTCTATCTTCTGGAATACAAGATTACTGCATGATTACGAGCAATAAACTGAGATTTATTTAAAATACAGAATGAGGAAGGAGTAAAAATTCCAACAGCAAATAATATTTATTTAAAAATTTACAATAAATCCTAGAACATTTTTATGAAAGAAATAAGCTCTAAGTATTGTTTGCGGCCAAGCTAGGATCAGGATTAAACTGTTACTTGTCAGCAAGAGTATAAATATTTCAATGAAATAAAAAATAATATTAAAAAAAAACATCAAAATAGTTATATTTAATTATTTTGCAATTAGTTTTACTTTTGTTTTTAAATCTCAATTAAAAAATTATTAAACTAAATGAACAAAAAAATGAACTATGGATTAAAATTTAATTATTTATAAAAATATTTTGAAAAGTATATACCTATATCTATTATTATATTCAAAATATAATAACTATTATTCTAATTTAGTATTAAAATATTTTTCAAATTTTATAAATAAAAAATCACAATATCCAATGAATTGAAAATAATAATTACAAGTAAAAATCAGTTTTTGGGGATTTTTTCATAAAAAAATAAATCTGAAAGCTCAACTTTAACCACTTATTATAAATTGGGACATATTAACATTCAGCTAGTCCACTCATTCAGGGTTATGAGCTAAAGAAATTTAATTTTGTCACTAAACAACATTTTATTAAAAGAGTCACTTTTATTACAATCCAAGTAACCAAAAAATTTTGTTTAACGGTTTTTAAAAAATAATAAAATGTCAACAGAATATTTTTAAATAAAAATTCTTTCATAAAAATAATTTTTTTTTAAATTTAAAAGATAAAAAATATGTAGTATCAGTTCTTGTTTAGAATGTTTAGAAAAAAATAATGACGATTTTGGATCATGCAGATGTGCTTCCCCAAAACGTTTAGATTTCCCTTTCTTAGATTGAACCGCTACTTCATTATTCAAACACTCGATTACTTACAGTCACGGGACGGAGCATGACAGTCCCAGACCCATCTCGCTCAGAAAAAAATCTTAGAGATCCCTAGAATTCAGTCGTCTTCACAACTTTTTTTCATATATGCTTAGCACTTTAAAAAGATGAAGGAAATTAACAAAACAAAGTGTAGTTTAATTAAATTAAATAAGGTTAAATAGTACCTATATACTAGAATTAACAGTGATTCTCGTAATACAATTTTCCATTGGAATTAAACATACTACTTGGAGGCCCAGGAATAAACTCAAAATTTTTTGGCTGCCAAAAGTTCTCCCTTAATTGAATTTGTAAGCATTTATACATATGTGTACCCATATACACAAGAAACAAATATAAAACCTAATATGAGACCTTTTGCATATAAAAAATCCTAATGTAAGGCCATTTTTGCAATATAAAAGTTATTTCCGTAAAAAATATTTTTTTTCTGCGAGGATTTTAAATTTGTGTTACATGCTCAATTCGTTATTTAGTTTTATATTCGTATATTTTTCATTGTACACTATGTTACCCGATTGGACTTTTAAAAATTTCATTATATTGAAGAATTCGTAGTATTTTATAGTTTGGTAGTATTTAGTATGACATGGAGGTTCCACCGTTCAAGATACCCATCAGCAAACAGCCTAGATTTCCAATTTTTTTTTGTTTCCTGAACATTAATTTGTAAGTTACTAATCGTATTCATACATAAATAAAATTTATTTGCACGATTGTTGAGTCTAATTACTAATTACTATTATTATATTATTTTTTTTATAATTAAATTTATTCGGTTTCCAATAAATGGAAGTATGATGGAAGGTGGGGCAGTAGCTGACAGCTGACACAAAATTAACCAGGACGATTCCAGTCGAACCGGACGAAAAGATGGCCGCCAGTTCCGATTGTTGACAGAACTAGCCGAAGGCCCCCGTTAAGAAAATAAATACATCTTTACTTATAGGGTCGCTTCTTCCGAACCGTTCGCAAGGCAAACAAGCAGTTTGACCAGTCCCAGCTCAGTGTAAATAAATACACTTAAAGGAAGCCAATATACCTCCTATCTCCTCAAATTTAAATCACGTTTGATCAATTACTGTATTTGTGAAATACAGAACCAATAACCATAAAGTATAGGGATTTGAGTTCAAAACGTCGACCAATTCATAGAGAAACTCATTAGAGAAAAGTATATTAATTATTCAATGGAATACACAAAAAAATAAGAAAAATGTAATAACTTTTAAAGATAAAGTTTTATTACTTTTTCTATTTGTTATTTTTATATTTATTCCCCCTTATTTTTAAATGTTACAACTTTTTATTATTATCACGTATATATTAGTTAATTTTATTTAAATTTATTTATACATGTACAGCAAGTATTTTTTTAGATTTTAATTAAATTGAATTGTGCATGAACATATAGGATTTTTATATAAGTATATACTAAGAGATGGCCATATAGGATTTTTACAAAAGTATATACTAAGAGATAACTATATTCAGATATATAGCTTAATAATATAAGAAAAAAATTAATAATTTTATAAAAATAGAAAAAAGTAAAAGGGATGACAAATAAAAATTGGAAATATAGAAAAACAAAAATACTAAACAACTAAAACAATAGGAAAAAAATCATGTATTACTATTATGTAGTAAAATTGTTTCGATTTATTTTTTAATATTCTAATAACTAAATATTCATTTAAATACCTTTAACAAGCTATACAGACAGCATTACATTTTCGGTCCTACGTTTTTGTGATAGTAAAAATACACGCGGCTGGTAGAGAAGCACTGGGATCTTTTGGAGCTCTGCGCTTCAGAGATCCCAATAGTATATAGATAAGAAAGAGTGTCAGATTTTTTTATTCTATTTTTCTTAAAACTGTGCGTACAAATAATTGCGAACAATTTAATGAATCATTAAAAAAAAATAAAATAAATTATTTTTAGTATGTTCATAAGTTTAAATATAAAATAAGAAAAAATTACTGATTTTAACTTAGAAGAGAGTAGAGTAATACTCTAAGTCAATTTTTTTTTACAACTTCCTGGGCTCAAATAATTAGGAAATTATCTCATTTTGACAAAAATTCAACCCACTACAAATTTTTGGTTTAATATTCCAAAAATTAAGTTAATTATAATGTTATTTAACAAAAAGTTACTTTGCACGGTATTACCCCCAAGAATTGTAGCAATACATTAAATGGCTAAGATTTTTTTTTTCCATCATTTTCATTATTAAAAGAAAATGAAAATCATATGCAAACAACATATGTATCGAAATTGTTAATGTCTAAGTATTCATAGTAACGAGTTGTAAAAAATAACTTGTAATAAAATCCTCAAAAAAAGGTTTTTCAGTATTAAATTAATATGAGAATAAGATGGGCTAAAGTCTTCTCGGTTAGTATTAGTAACATATTATCAAAGGTAGTAGTCTGTGACAAAGTTTTTAACAGTATCAAATTATCTACATGTCTGTAATAAGGCCAATCTGGACATATGGAGTTGAGCTTTGGGGCTCAACTAAACCTTCGAATTCCTCTCGTATTCAATCCTTACAATCCAAAATCCTTACTTTGTCACAAATAAAATCATACATAAAGACCTTAATGTTCCCTATGTAACCGATCTAGCCCGAACCAGATATCACTCCTTCCATTATAAACTCCCTAACCACTCAAACTCCCTAGTTTCTAACCTTGCTTCCTCTTCCATTCCTGACAATCCTCCGAGGCGCCTGAAAAGAAGATGGTCACGATACCAGCTAATGTAAAATGTCATTAGAGTGCTACCAATGGGTAGTTTCTCTACACGCCTGTAACAGTCCAATTTAACTTAGATCAGATTTACTAAATGTATAATGTACAGTTGTAAATAGCAATAAATAAATATTTTAAAAAAAACAAAAAAACTTTTAATTACAGAGAGGTACAATTTTCGAAAAAAAAATAAATAAAATAACCATATGTATATATAATAGATTACTGTAACAATGGTGGACAGAACAATAGAAACAGAAATATCGGGAAGTCCGAAAAGAAGAATCAATAGAGTAGCCGAAAAGAAGAAGCTGGGACTAATGAGGTACTTTATTGAATTAGGGGCAGTACCATATTAGTCGGGAGATGGGAAAAAACAGTGGGAGCAGACGGACCACTAACAGGAGACTATGGGCCTAATTTTTAGCCTCGGGGCACCACACATCTCACTTAGTCCAGTCTACCTGAACGGCAGATAGTTTCTAATAAGGGGCTAATTATTTCATAAAACATTTCCACACCTTTTTTTATTAAATTACAGGCTTCTACTTACGTAAAAAAAACAACAAGACGCCTTTGAAAACTGCTACTTCTCCACAGTAATGAAAAACGTACAAATATCCCTTCCAAACTACGTTCTTTAAACCTATTCTAATTAAATATTAAAAATATATATAGTCAAATAATATAATATAAATATAAAAATTAATTAAATATTTGTTAATAAATGCAAATAAAAGAATATTTTTCACTCGTTTTATTCATTAGTGATTGAGTACTTTATTAATATATTTGAAACTAAATCTTCCTTTTTCATTTAACTTCGAAGTTCGAAGTGGTATTATGAAGATTACATAATCTATGTTGTTTTTTTAAATTTATTTTATATGTTTTCTTTAGCTGTCTCGTTAATTTTATCCATAGTATTATGTTTTATCCTAATCAGGATTTTTCCTAACTATACAGATATGATAAGTTTCAGTGTAAAATTAGGAAAAGTTATAACTAGGCCAAAATATAATTACACAGGTAAAATTAACAACACTTTATTATTTTAGAAAAAATATTTTATTTAAAAACAAAAATGTTAAAATCATAGATAATGTAATACAGATGGTGAATAAAAGCCCTGGAAATGTGAAATAGAAATGAAAAAAAAAGAAGACAAATTAAAGGAAATATGAGTTTCACAAAAAGTAATATTAAAATAATACTTTGATTTAAATAAAATAAAAATTTGATAAAAAAAAAATTGAAAAGTGAATAAATAAAAAAATATGAAAAAATAAAAACAGTAAGAAAAAATAACTAAATATTTAGAGAAAAAAAGTATATCGTCCGTGCCGAACAACCGTACAAACTCAAAACGAGTGAATTTTTTATGGGGAGAGGCGTTTTGAAAATAAAAGCTAATGAGAAACATCAGTGTTCATCTTATTTTAATTATGTTACCATCTGTATTCTATTAGTAACATTAGAGGATCCTTTTCACATTTTTATACATAGTTATAATAATAAATATACCTAAGATATTGTCAAATTCACTAGAGTTAATGGAAGATATATTATGTTAGTTATCAGTTATTATAAAACTTTTAACAGATTTTTTCATTTAACTCTTCACTGGTACAAGGAAATGACGAACAAATTTAGCTATAAAATTTTTTCCTCTATGTCTAAACAAATTATTATTTAATGTATTTCACTGTAAAAATTAATTTACCGTTAAAAAATATCCAATGATTAATTATACCAAGTTATAATTATCATAAAAAAGGGGGGCAAAAATTAGTTACAATTACAAATTTTAATAATTTGTCATGAATACAGTTTCTAGCTATTAAAGGTTCATTAATAAATAATCATCATCACCTCAAAGGGTTAGTCAAAGTTTAATATATAACTAATTTTTGTCAGACTATGGTTATACAGGACAATTAAAGGTTTATTTTTCATGAACATGACTAAAGAATTTTTACGACAGCCACAATAGTTAAGAGGAATCAGTAATTTACTAGGGACGATATAATGATAATAGCCGCAAATAAAACTTTAAGCTGATGTCGAAGACGAAGAACATTTGCCAGGGGTGCCTCGTTATGGGATCCTACAGGAGCCCGGCGAGTGGACTGTAAATAATCAATATTATGACGCTAGTCTGTCCCCGTCCTCTTTATAAGAGCCCTGAAGCCTTTGACGGATTTTTATTTGACATGAAATTGGTACTTGTATCTGCTTGGCTGTAGATGAAGAAGTTGAGACTGAGTTATATGTAAGAATATGTTGTCACGAGTATGAGACTGTACATATAAAGTTATTTCTTGAACCCCAATGAGTATTTAATTAAAACTTATACGATGCTTTAAAGATACTCCGTACGGGAATCTTGTAAGCATGTAATTACATATTTAATAACAAAATAAATCCAGGACAACATCGAAGGACTAAATAATTTTTTTAACTATCTCATATTTAATAAAATTGAGAGAGAAAAAATCATAGATATAAATTACGTTCAATAAAATACTGTCTTCTTCCAACCACAATAATTTAATTTATTTTCTCTATCATCTTAAGTTTATGTAAGATTTTGTATATTTTTAAAAATCATAATGCTTATTGTGTTATTATTACATACGTAACATAAAACAGATTTATTAACGGTCCATTGTGTTCAAACACGATGCTAATTTAAAAAAATCTTATTGTGTTTTTTTCTTTTATATACCTTTAAACTGCAATTATAAATAATTAGTATACAATTTTTAATTTTTTTTTTTTCCAACACCTTTATCATATTCAAAGGGCTGTCTCCAGGGGGCACGTCTATCAAATAATCTCGTCTAATGATACGGATACGAACAGCTCTAATCGCCAGTATTTTTAAATAATAGAAAATAAACACTGATAAGTTTTGCTAAAGCAGTTTAATAAAATTATTATTATTTTAATTTTTTCAAGGGTAAGCTTACAGGCTAGGCAGCGATGAAAGAATAGGCATAAAAAGGAATACAAAGACGAAGAAGGTTGGTTTCATAGAAACATTAAAAATTTCCTAAACATTTGATAATTCTCCCATAAGAATCCGTCATCTGCCTATGACGGTATGAGCGCAAGATGCAATGTAAATGCACATTCGTTAATGCAAACTTTTTTCTTTTTAAAAATGGTTTTCCAAACTGTCGACGTTTTCAAAACAGTACACATGAATGGTTTTAAAGATATTTATCCGGCTAATAAAAGGGGAACAATACGTCTATTTTTTTACTTCTTTTTCTGGCCTGCTCAAGAGGATGAACAAAGATGTACAAAAGTGTTCCATCAGGACGAGACAAAGACGTGCCCCCTCCAACAATGCGCCATTACCCGCCATAGAGCACAAGCTACCTTTGTCTCCCCAACAACTTTCTAGTTGTTCCTACTAATTGTCCTAGTAATTGGAATACCTAACTGTTTTCGGTGTCGTCTAGTTAGTAACCTCAATTATTCCGAAGAATCAGAAGTGATAGTTTAATACGAACGAGAAACATAGAGGATATATTCTGCAATACTTGAGCGCATATCT